>NW_010339149.1:64029-74934 GCF_000700745.2 Antrostomus carolinensis
AGCATGAATTAGGAATTCACTAGCTCTGGCACTTACCATGGCAATCTGACATTTAGACTATGGACAGATGTGCTGTCTTTTAGGTCTAGTTTGTGTCCCTGATTTTGACACAGTCTATGAGGAATTCAGCTGGGCTCCAAGTCAAAACGAATTGGGCTAGGTTTAAGCAGCTAGCTGTTACAAAACTTGCTTGTTTGAAGTAAGATACTTTATGGAGAGATCAAATATCAGTTGGAATTGCAGTGAAGGGAGTCTTGGAAAGATCATGCTTCTGCCTCTGCTGTGTCTACCCTACATGCTATCATCTCTCATCTCAATAGCCTCTTGCAATCTGCTTGTTCCTTGTGGCCATTTATATAACCATGCTATCAGGTATGAGGGCAGCAATAATCTTTGTCAAAGGGGCAACAACATGCATCTGGGCTGTGGTGGAGGGCATCCTTCCATCAACCAACACAACAGTTTAGATAAATTATTTCTATATCCTTATATAACTGTCCTTTCTTCAAGTAGGATTAATTTGTGTACATTTTTTTTCAGAAATATGAGGTCTGCTTTCCTGGGCAAACAGATTCTGTTTTTATTTCTGTGTCTTGACCAATCTTATTTCAGGTGCCTTGTTTTTTTTTTTTGTTTGTTTTTTTTTCCCCAAAGCTGACACATGCAGTTATTCAACTTCCCTACATCATATGATTTCCTTTCATGCTGGTAGGATTAAAAATTATTATATAGACTGCATTTTCTGTCCATGCCTATGTGTGAATATTCAAATCAGATTAACAATCTCTTCTCTTCCTACTCCCACCTCACCTAAGTTTTTCCTTGTCTGAAGTATTAGCGTGATCAAAATATTCTCTGCCCACATACTCTTTTTTCTTGTCTTTATTTATTAATATAACATCTCACTTCTTGATTAAGAATTTCTAAATTTTCACAAAATAATAAAAGGCCTTAATAATATATTGTACAAGGAGTCAGGCATTTTATTACTGAAGTATGTCTAGTCAATCAAATCCTCTAAATTCTATCTGTTTTTAACTAAGGCATCAACAAGTACCTCTTAAACACCCCTGCCTTTCATTTGTCTCTCCTAGGTCAGCAGTCTTTATGGTGTTGTGTGTCCTCACAATTAATTGCACTGCATTCTGAAAATTTAAGATGCCTAGAGGAGTGTCACCGGGTGAATGTAATTGGTGTCCTTGTGAGTGCTGGTTGTTAAACTGTCAGAAGCGGGTCAGGAGACTCTATGGCTCTGTGTGTCTCTACCCTGGCTGAGCTGGTACTGAGCTTTGTGGGAGACCCAGCTTCAAATGCACTTTAATAGCTCTTAGAGAGACAAGCTGCAGTATTCTGGGTCCCAAAAACTTTTGTGATATCCAGAGGTGTTAGCGAGACTAAGATATGACCTACTTTCTCTGTCTGGGACAGAAAGACTTTTGAATGACCAATTGGGTTCTATAACCCAGATCACCCCCTGAATATAAGCCGTGTGCTTAAGTGAGTGTAGAGAATTGGAGCTGTCATATAACTGCTTTTTCAGTTACAACACTATGACAGCCTGACCTCTTATTGCAGTCCTGAAAACTAATGCACAAACTCCTCCTCTGGTCTTCTGCCCGGTGGAGTACAGCTTCCCACGTTTGGCTTTACTGTTACCAGCTTTGCTCTACTCCAAAATGCCCACATCAGAGTTGTCCAAAGGCTGACACTTCTGCCTGTCATAAAGCTATTTGTATCTGTCGCCCAAGTCTTGTATGAGAAAACCTTAACTTTTTTTCTTTCCTTAATCACTACTTCAAATATTTATAAGAAATCTGATTTTTCATTCTGTCTTCTCTTTGAATAGCCAGCTGCTGGTTGTAGTGTTTCTTTCTCTTCTTCCTCTGACACCCTAGTCCTTCTAACTCTATTTTTACCTACAGACTGTGTATCCTTCTCTAACAAACTGTAGCTTCTCCTCATGTAAATCCCTCCTGATAACTCACCCTTTACAGGAGGCATGTTCTATTTTAAGAACTGTGCAGTGTCACTTTATGGATGCCTCTCATGCTTGCAACATAGCTATACAGCTTTAACTTTCACTGGGAATACACAATGTCTGCTTTGCAGATGAAGTGGTGAGGGATTATAGAATGGGGCTACTACTGACTCCAGATTTTATACCATGTGTGCAATACAGGCGTCTGAGTGAGTTACACCAGGGTCTCTCTGTAGACAGTGGAGAAAATAAGCACATAGAGAGCACAATCTACCTAGCCTATTTTAGAATTTTATATTTAGGATGAGGAAAACAATACCTTGTAAGTCTTATTCCTATCCATTGATAGTGACTGGAACTTGAGGTGACTACCTCATTTTTAGGTGTTGGAGGCTGCTTTCAAATATAATACACTTTCACAGCAAGGGAGTCAGCCCAGCTGCCAGGAGTAACACCTGAAGAAGCAGGTACAGAAGGCAATTTCCACTGAGACCTTGATACAAATACAAGAACCCTTCAAGGAGGTGAAAACTCTGAGGGATATTGCTAGAAATTAATTATTTGTTAGCTCTGTAGTATTTTTTTGAGTAGACATGGCATAAAAAAAAATGTGTTTAAAAATTTCTCTGTGAAGACTTTTTTCTACCTGTTATGTGATTCCCAACAGGTTAAAGTTGGAAACAAGACCAATGATGGTGGGAACCTGAATGAGACTGAAATGACTGGAAAGCCTTTATTAGACTTATTAGTTTTTGTATTAATTTTTGGAGACCAAAGCAGTTTGTTGTGGAGTCCTTTAGCCCACAGAGGAGAAATCTGGTCCTGGGTGAGTGGTTAGGTACACCACAACTAGGAAGTATAAATATAGTTTTTTCACAGCTAATCAGTTCAGAGAGATGTGTGTTGTACAAAGGTTTGGTCTAATTAACACGGTTTGTTGACTTTCTATACAGAGGATTTAGCAAGGACTGTGATTAAGCCCACAAATACATGCCAATTGAATGCTTTCTCTGCCTCAGAAGAAAAAAGGCACAGGTGAAATTTGTTAATGGAGAAGGACAAATATTTAAAACCAAGATCTACTATGCCTGTTGAGATGTGTACATAAGAAAGAGGAGCATTAGAGTTAGTTGCTGTCACACCTAAATGGCATTTTAAATGAAGTACAGATGCATTCTTTGTTTTGCAACATTTTTTATATACTTCTGTTGCTGTATAGAAATACAATAAAAATTTATTGTGTTTATTGCCAAGGGACACATTATGGTGTCTACAACAGCAAGAGGATGAAGATTCATATCTGTCACTTTCATTTAGAATACTAGTAAATAATAATATTAATAGTTCTGGAGTAATTTTGACTCTTTGTATCTAAGAGTCTTTCAGTTATAAATGGAAACCTAATATTTTATGGAACCTGCTATGTTCCTGTGTAGTGTGAAAGATTTTCCTCAAAATCTGTCACTTCACAGGATACAGAGAAGCACTTGCACTTTAAACCTTTGTCATCAAAGATATTATATGTCTGTTTCTGTCTCAGAGGGATAGAATGGTACAGGAGTTTCATAGCTAAGGCAGTGCGTTTTTCTCTATCCAGAAACTTTGAAGCAAAATAGAGTTGAGATTGTGGGAGAAGTGCTGGGTAAGAGGAGACAAAGCTGTAGACCCATAAAGATTGGAGAAGCTTGGTGGCCTTTATGAAGTGACTCTATGGAATCTCCCTTCTGGGAAGAGACAAAATATCTAGTCCAAATTTGTAGGGTGGTGATAAATGAAGCAGAAAGGCAAGGGGGGAAGCATCTTTCCATGGGGTGAGCAGTACTATCCTAATCTTTACTGCAGACTCAGAAGTAAGGGGAAAATGACCTCCAAGCTTCTGAGAGAGGTCAAAGGATATTTCATAGGATCATAGAATCATAGAATAACAGAATGGTTTGGGTTGGAAGGGACCTTAAAGATCATCTAGTTCCAACCCCTCTGCCATCAGCAGGGACACCTTCCGCCAGATCAGGTTGCTCAAAGGCTCATCCAACCTGGCTTTGAAAACTTACAGGGAGTGGACATCCACAACTTCCTTGGGCAACCTGTTCTAGTGTCTTACCACCTTCACAGGAAATATTTTTTTTCCTAATATCTAATCTAAACCTACCCTCTTCCAGTTTAAAGCCATCGCCCCTTGTTCTATCACTGCCTGCCTTTGTAAAAAAGCCCTCCCCAGCTTTCTTGTAGGCCCCTTCAGGTATTGGAAGGCCACTATAAGATCTCCCAGGAACCTTCTCTTCTCCAGATTGAGCAGCCCCAACTCTCTCAGCCTGTCCTCAAAGGAGAGGTGCTCCAGCCCTTGGATCATCCTTGTGGCCCTCCTCTGGATTTGTTCTAGCTGCTCCATGTCTTTCTTGTGTTGGGGGCTCCAGAACTGGACACAGTACTCCAGGTGGGACCTTAGGAGAGCGGAGTAGAGGGGCAGAATCACCTCCCTCGACCTGCTGACCACACTTCTCTTGATGCAGCCCAGGATAAGGTTGACCTTCTGGGCTGCAAGTGCCATATTTGCTTTTGGGAAAGTCATTTTATGAGACTGATATTGTTCCTGAAAGGTCAGCATAGTGTTGTCTAACCTTATTTCAAGTACACATTCATCTAAAATTCACAATGTGTAATATTTTATCAGGTATCCTAATGATATAGCTGATGCTGTAGTTCTACACTAATCAGTTTTTCATGCTTATCCTTAATTATCTCAATGAAAGGAGAAATTCTTGGATCTCTATTTCTGTTTCCAAAAGTATACGGCCTCTTTTCTCATTATTCTTTTCTCATTTTCTGGCAACAGGAAATGGAGTAAATAATTAGATGATTTCTAAGTATGATAGAGTAGTCTTTTAATTTTAATTTAAATTTCAGATTTATTTGTTGAAATGTGTTGTTAAGTTGACAGGATTTGCTACTTTTTTATGATTGACTCGTTATATGAATTTGTTACTCAGCATTTTTAAAATAAACTGTTCTCCTTCACATCACAAAAAGCACACTGTCTGACTGTTCCTTAAATTTTTGAATACCATACTTAAGCTCAAAATACATATGGAGACTCTTCAGCAAAAAAACATGAAGTAATTCACAGAATTAATCTGCAAAACATATTCTGCATTTTATTATTATCTGCATGCCTATTTGCTAAAATGGCTTTTGAAAAAGTCTTATATGTCATTGGATAGTCATAGTGAGTTTACTTAAAATTCTGAAAGCAATTTTATGGAGAAATTTTGCAGTGAACACTCCAAAACCACTCATAAATAGCAAGAAACGCAGGAATAATTTGACAGTTTCAGTTGCATGTGATGATATTCTAAGTCTCAATTAGTTGTTGAGGACGAAAGAAGTGTAGATGTGCTACAGTGGGAACTTTTCTCTGGGGTTTTATGACTATAGGAAGATATCTAGAATGTTATCTGCTAAAATAGAAAATGAAAATCATCATGGACTGATCATCCCATTAGCGGCTTTATGAAAAATGTTTATTTAAAACTTTTAGGAATTAGAGGATGAAGTGTATAGTTATCCTTTATTAAAAAAATAATAATTAAAAAAAATGTAGTTCCAGCCTTGGTATCAAAGCCCAAGGAGTTAATCCTTGTTTTCCTCAATCAAACTGTAGCTATAAATAATCCACTCCATCTTTTTCCATCCTATGCAATGTCAGAAAGTATTTTGCCTCATATCAGAATAATATGTATTATTTATTGTAAATTTTAAAGAATAATATGTTGTCAGTGCAATGATAACGTAACATAGATGATATAATCATGATTAATTTAGGTTGAGAGGGAAACCTAGTCCAACTCCCCATCCAAAACAGGGCCTAGGTTTTGAGTATGTCCAAGGATGTAGTTTACATCACCTTCCTGGTTACCTGTTCAAGGGTTCTACCACCCTTACTATGAAGACTTTTTTCTTTCTTCTCTTACTAAATTCCCAGTTGTTGAAATTTGTGTCCAATGTTTCTTGTCCTTTTGCTGTGTGTTTTCGAAGTGACTGGATTTATATTCTTTACACCATCCCTTTAATTTCTCCCTTACTGTACTCTTTTCCAGAGTGAACAAACCCAGTTGTCTCACCTTTCCTTGTATGCCATGTTCTCCAAAGCCCTGACCAGTGGACTGCCACTGGATTCACTTTAGTATGCCCCTGTCTTTCTTAAACTGGGGAGCCCAGCACTGGACCCAGCACTCCAGATGCATCTCACCAGGGCTGAGAAGAGGGAATGTCACCACCCTTGGCCTACTAGCTACACTTTTGACAGTGTATCCCAGGATATGGTTAGCTTTCTTTGCTACGAGGGCACACTGCTGACTCACATTCATCTTGATATCCACTGGGACACCCAAGTCTTTTTCTACAAATCTACTTTCCAGTCAGTCAGTTTCTACTAGTTCTTGGGTTAGTCCTCTGAGGTGCAGGACTTGGCATTTCCTGTGGTTGAGCTTGATAAGTTTCCTGTCAATGCATTTCTCCAGACTGTCAAGGTCCTTCTGAACAGCAACCCAGATGTTGGTTTGGTATCAGCCACACTACCCTAGTTTGATATAAACCATAAACTTTATTGGGATGCATTACATCTCATCATTCAGATCATTAATAAAAACAAAAAATAGTGTTTGCCTCAGTATGATTCCCTCCACTGCTTGTCCATTATACCACTGATTACAGCCTTTTCAGTTTAGCAAAATGGATTATTTTCTGTCCACTTTACTGTACATCTAGCAAAGCTGTATTTTACCAGTTTGATAATAGGACCCTATGGGGATCTGTACTGAAAGCATTGCAAAATGTAAGGTAAATGACCTCTGTTGCAGTCCTCTTTTTCACAAAGTCAGTCATTTCTCTGTAGAAAACAATGACATCATGCATATATGGAAAATTCATGCTGACTGTTTTCAACCATACCCTTATCTGTGTCTTTTGTCTTTTGGTTTTTGGCCCCATTAAACAGTGGCCTCATGCTTTCTGTAGTCTTAATTCTGTTGGTGACATATGCAGGGTGAAACTCCTGTTGTTGCCCTTCACATCCCCTGCTAGCTTGAGCTCCAGCTGAGTTACGACTTCCCTAAATCCACCCCTGTAAACTGTAGCAACCTCTCTATATTCTTGCTAGGAATCCTGTTCTTGCTCCCTGCTCCTGAATACTTCTTTTTTGCATTTGTGCTTAGCCATGAGTCCCTTGTTCACTCATACTGGCCTTTGACCACTCCTCCTTACCTTTCTGCATATCATAATGGATCATTGTTGTGCTTTGAGGAGGTTGCCCTTGATGACAACTGCTTCCCACCGGATCCTGCCAGCCAGGAACCTCAAGCTACCATATACTGATCTGAAGCCAGGACTGTGATTCAGTGATTATCATCAGAGTTTTTTTAGAGAAGTTTAGTTCACTGTCACACTGTATTTCTAGGGTTTGACCCAGCCGAGTTGTAGCTGTCCTCACTCCAGTGTTTTAAGCCAAAAATACATTATCATTCCATCTAATAGAGATGTAATGACCTCAAAACACTAAAACCTCTGGTCTTGAAGATATTAAAGTAACTACATTGACTTAAATAAAAGTTAGAATATTCCTGCACAGAGAGCTAGATATAGCCCTAAAATGACTTGCATTTAGACAGTGTATTATGCTAATGTATACTTGACTTAAAGCTGAGTGTCAGCAAAACTGCATGTCCAGGGAAATGAACCAAATTCACAGATCTGAGAATGAGCACACACCATTATGATGCATGGGTAGGAAGGAATAAACCAATACAGATTCGCTCTGGAGAAGGGGAGACAGGAAGCACTGGCAAAATCTGTCTCCATTTACAGTGGGCAAGTGGTATCTACAAGATGAGTGATAGGGAACATCTCAAATTGCTTGTCAGTTTCTCTTGACTATACAAAGTGTTTCCTGGTAGCTATTAATGGAAAGCTAAACAGATTAGTTTAGACCATTGGTACATTTGGATGACTACGCAACTTTAAAGATCTAAGATGAAAGAGGCTGTAATGGATTTTATTCCTCTTCACAATTTCAACTTTCCTAGGACAGAAAGAAAAACAGACTTATGTATACTGTTTCTGTTCTTAGTCCAAAACCACTGAGTGCTTCCAGACAGGAAGATTGAAGAATCTTTTGTGTCTTTGTCCTCTGGAAAGGCAGATGATTGCTTTACTTGTGCTGTGTTAATGAAATGTATTGGTCTGCATAGCCACACAAAAGATTAAACTAGAGGGGCAGCAAAGTAGTAAAAATCTACTTGACTATCTGTATTTCCAGCTGAAGGAACTCCAACATTTCCAATTTGGAAGCCAAGAGAGATCTGTGAAAACAATGAAAAGAAATGGAGATCACGTTTATGTTTACGGTGTGAACAATGTGAAATTTATGATGTCTTTACTATTATTTTTAGTTTAATTTGCAAGGGTTGTTAAGTAAGTGAACTGTCCTCAACAAACAATTTTATCAAGTGAAGTTCTGACACACATGTGACTTGGCACTGACCCATACTTCAGCTCAGATCTCTTATGCTTTTTCCCTTGGTCTTTTGTAATCTTTCTGGGTAGGACAAGAAACAGTCTCATTACATAATAATAATTTTCATTCTTTCTCTTGTTAGGAGCTTTGAACTATAAGCAGGGAAATGTATCTACCTTTTGTTATCTTTGTCACAGTAACTTTATAATTCCCCTAGACCTTTGTTCTGTGCACTTTTATATATTACTTGAGTGGCATAATATATTAATTGCTCAGAATAAGAGTATAAAGTTTAAGAGATCCAAAATTCTGCTGAGTACATATTAAGAAGGAGAAATCAGATTATATGACCTTTTTTGGTCAGCTTTCAACATCTACTGGGAAGACACTAAATCTTTTATTATCTAATTTTATTATATATTGTTAACCTACCTACCTTTCTGAATTGATGGCTTTGTATATGCCCTTCTGATCTCTCCTGTTGAAAAAGGCACTTATGATATATATGAGATCTAATTTTAACTCTATATCTAATATATCTTGCACATCTTTAGACCAGTCTCTGTCTCCAATAAAAACAAACCAAACCAAACCAAACCAAACATAATCTGCTTTAGGAATATTATTTATAATATTTTAATTTATTAATTCAGAAGAAGTCGGGAAGATGACATTGTATGATACAAGTTAACATTATATGATGTAGTCTGAAGTACTTATATGTGTAAGAATCTTCTTACTATATTAGTAGGTGTCCTTAAAATCTATGTGTTTGAAAAACAAGTAAATCAGAAGGGTACTCAGAAGGCTATTAACTTTTTCTGGGGAATTTTAAGTCTTTGAAACTGTTCAAAACTATTTTTGTGTCTAGAAGAAGGCAAGAAAGAAGTAAATCAAGATAGTGGGGGCAAGCTACTATTCTAACTCATACTAATAGTCTAGTACTGGTTAATTCCCAAACCATCAAATGATAATCACAGAAAGCAAAACACAGCATTAAAATGAGAGCTGTTAGTGAAATAGGTGTGATTTTGTGCCTGATTTAATTTGTTTATGTATTTTGCTAATGAATTATAATTAATTTAGTCAAATGCGTAAATATATGGTTAAATTCTGCAATGAATTGTATAAAAAGCACAGTAATGGATAGCAAATCACACCTTGTCATTTGTCATTATGTTGACTTTGAAGAGTGAAAATAATTACCTCCACTGACATTATATACACAGTATATACACTGTAGGTATGTAGAAAATGGATTTTAAAAGTATCTGAAAGCTCAGGTCATTAGTTTGTAAAGAATACCATAAAACCTCACCTCTCCAAGAGTAAAGCTCAAAAAAGGGTTCCCAAAACTTGAATACACAAAGACTTATATTTACAAAGTAAGTAAATACTTAAACAAAACATGTACTATCTATTTTAACTCCATTATCATACTGCAAATGCTTTGCCACCTTAATAGATGTGCCCTCACATCAGCAGTGTACAGAAAAGACATGGTTTTATTCCACAACTGGCAGAGGAACTTTGGGCTCTGCAGCCCATGGAGGTCTCCCAGCCTCTCAACAGCGTGACAGCCTCCGAGGCTGAAATGCTGCTGACAAATGAGCGAGGCAGTTTTGTGCTAGCTCTGATGTCTCCTCACTCTCGTGCTACAACCTCTGTGTCTGCAGCATGAGATCAAACAGCCTGAGTGGATAAACATTTTTGACAGAGGAAGGAGTGTATATAAGCATTGCAAGATGCACAAAAATGAGTGCATCTCTTTTTGTCTCTTCTATACCTTATTTTAAATGTGAGAAACCACATATCTGCTTTTCCTTTCCTTTTTCTGTTACCATTCAGATTTTCTGCATTCCTTTCTATAACAGTTCTCGAAGGTTAATTCCCCAATTGTTAATGGGAATTAAAGAGACAAAATGCAGAATGAACATCTCACAAATATTGTCTGATCATTCTCCCTGTGTACTGAAATGCCTTACCTCTGTTCTGTGAGTTTTCTTTTCTTAGAGTTGCAAACACTGGGCAGGAGAGGGAAATGTTATTTTACCTATATAATGACAATGAAAGGGGTGATTGCTCCCACTAACGAACATATTTAAAAAAATTGTTTTTGGCAGACCAAAGACAGGACAAATATGCTGCCACTGATGTAGAGTGTATAATGGACTGGAAAGGACTCTCATAGGTGTGTTAGAGGACAGGTAGCTATGGACCAAAAAGGACAAGTGAAGGCTAAATGCTACCCAGGTTTTCCTTTCACATAAACCAAAATATATCTGCATGTCACACCTGGTAATGTTTTCATTAATTTAGGACTCATTTCCTTGGATAAATTCACCAAACTGAAAATTAACAGAATGATGCATTGGGGATTCCATTTAATTATTTATTTTATTTTATTTTATTTCATTTT
>NW_010339150.1:0-28694 GCF_000700745.2 Antrostomus carolinensis
GCAGGGGGAAGGTAGAGACATTGGGAGCAAACTTATGTGAGCCCGGGAAGGAGGGGGAAGGTGTTGTAAGATGTGGTTGTTATGTCCAGTTAGATGAATGGCAACAAATTAAATTGATTTTTCTTCCCCAAGTTGAGTCTGTTTTGCCCATGACCATAACTGGTGAGTGAGCCGTCCCTGTCCTTCATTCCTAATCCCGTGCCCCCTTTGTTGTCTCTCCCATCCCATCTCACCGGGTGGGGGGAGTACACATGGTCCCTCTGTGGGTCAAACCACCACAACAATCCATCTCTGCACCTTTTTTCCCCTGGTTCAGTCCATCTCCTTTCACATTTTGTGACAGCATTAGAGATTACAGAAATTAACAAATTCCATTGTCCTGATATAGGAGAACATGCTTTTTGCATTACTCTCTCAGATCACCTGAGATGCAAGGCAGCAGGAAAAACATACAAATTTTGAATACGTGCACATCAGAGCAATAGAACTGATTCTGTTCCAGTATCATCAAGAACAAAACCCATATAGTTGGATATTTCCCACAAAGCAGGTTACAGGAGAGATGCATACTTATTATAGAGAATAACCTTAAAATTAATGTAAAAAGAGGGTGGCAAACTGTGTGGGTAAACTCTGTTCTTTGCTGTGGTGGTTTCTCCCACTGGAGTACTGGAACAGGCTGCCTAGGGAGGTTGTGGAGTCCAGGCCCGCCTGGACGCCTTCCTGTGTGATCTCATTTAGATTCCTGTTTGGGTAGGGGGATTGGACTAGATGATCTTTCGAGGTCCCTTCCAATCCCTGACATTCTGTGATTCTGTGTTTCTGTAAGACCACATGGTCTTGCACTCACTTCCCCTCTCCCTCCCCAGTTAGATGGGATGGGAATCACAACAAAGGGGGCACAGGATTAGGAATGGACAGGGATGGCTCACTCACCAGTTATGGTCATGGGAAAAACAGACTCAACATGGGGAAGAAAAATCAATTTAATTAGTTAACAATCATCCAAGTAGGACAGTGAGACATAACAATTACATCTTAAGACACCTTCCCACACCCCTCCCTTCTTCCCGGGCTCACACTATTTTGCTCCCGATTTCTCTACCTCCTCCCCACCAGCAGCACCAGGGAATGCGAGTTCCAGTCAGTTCGTCTCTGCTGTTCTTTCTGGCATGAAGGCCCTCCAACAGGCTGCAAGAGTCCAGGAACAAAGTGTTCTAACATGAGCTTCCCATGGAGTCACTGACCTCTTCGGGCACAGCTCCTGGTTCCAGCATGGGGACATCCATGAGCTCCAGACAGGTCACAGGTCCAGCACAAGCACATCTCCTCACCCCCTCAGCTATGGGGGTCTCCTTGCTCATCATACAAGCACTCAAAGTCACAACTTCCCTCGGGCACAGCATTCTGTTCAAGCACGGAGTCCTCCATGGCCTACATGTAGGTATCCACTCCACTGTTGAACTTCCATGGGCTGCAGGGGATCTCATTTACCTTCTCCTACTCTATTTGCATTGAACTGGGTGTCAGATGTTCTCTGTCCTCCCCCTCCTCCTCCTTCCTCCTGGAAACTAAGCTCTCTCTTTGTTCAGGCCAATAGTCCTCTTTTGTTCAGGTCAATGGCCTCTCCTCCTCCTCCTTTTCAAAAACAGTTCTTCCCTCATAAATACTGAATTGATGAGGCAGGGATTTTTTCCTAATGTTAATTGGCTTAGCCTGGGCCAGACATCAGTACACCTTGGAGCCAGAGGAGCTTCAGGAAGCTTCTCACAGGGGCCATCCATGTAGCCCCTTCCCCCACTACCAAAAATGGCCCCGCCCACACACAAACCCAAAACATTTACTTAAACATCAGTGCTGATATGACCAGTACAATTTACACCAAAACATTCCTAGACAGAAAATAAGTAAAAATTTTTAAGATGGCCAAATGGTGAGGAACTTTACTGTCAGCATCTGGGAGAGAATAACAGTGTGCTTAAAAACATGCAAAAGAACAGAAGATTGGTTTTAAAAGGTCTTTATCTAGAACCACAAAGATCCAGCTACCTTAGCAAACCTTCCAGAGAGTTTTTCAACACACTACTGGAAGCACAGTGCTGGCAGCTACTGATCACTGGCCACCAACTGGCTTCAACCAGTACAAACACGACTGGCAGTGGTTCGGGACATTTCTCAGATACTAACATTTTCCCCCTTGGGGAAAATTAGTGGCAAAAATGGCTGAGGCACAGAACTACACTTTACACATCATGTTATGACACAAACATTTCAATGAGGATGGAAAATGCAAAGGTAGATGCTGAGACAAAAAAGATGCCATGCTTTCATTCTTCTTGTGTTGCACCAGGCCACAGTTAAATATGGTTTCATATGTGATAAGACAAAATATAAAATATTTTGGAAGATTCCTTCCTTTAGTATTCCTTTGGCAATTCCTAAAGATTCCTTTAGTAATACTAGTCATTTTAGTAATAATAGTCATATTTAGTATTACTAGTCATAGTAATACTAAATATGAACTCAAAGCAATTCTTGTCAAAGCTAAAAAATTTAAATGGTAGCGCATCACACAAGAACCTATGCAGACTTCAGAGCTTCAAACATGTAACATTCTGTCCCACTGACAGAAATGTACAGCTGCCAAATTGTGATTTCTTTACAACCTGACTATATAGAGGGATTATGCCTTAATGATTCGTAAACTTCTGAGACCCATGAAATCTAGTACCTACTGATATTTATATTAGAACACTACTCCCAGTCATTTGTTTTCTGCTCTGAATATTTGTCAATACTGACCTGCATGAATAAATACAATGAAAAACTTGTTACTGTACTGGTGCAAAATAAAGTTCTTCACAAATGATAGCTGAGATCAAGCATGTAGTGTTTTTCAAATTTTGCTGCAGGTATACAAGTGCTCCATAATCTTATGTAATTCAAGCAGTCAGCTGAATTTAGAACATTTTGCATCATTAGTATTAATACAACCTACTCTTGCATCAGAGAAAATGAAAGTCCATTCTTACTAAAGACATCATTTCACTGTTTTCTGAATTCCTTAATGGCAAAGAAAGAAAAGGAAACCTACATCTAATGCAGCCACTGTGAATAGCTTTCTGACACCATTTTTCCCAGAAGTTATATACATAATATATGTTGTACCAACCAGTCACTTCATTGTTTCAGTTTTTACACTTTCCACCTGCTACTAATTTCAGCCCTCACTTGTGTCACCTGAGACTACAATGCTTTTCAAATGAATAACGGTAATTTCTTCTTTTGAGTTTAAAATTTTTCATAGTAAATTGAGTATTTTTACATAAAATTCAAATTAACCTTGCATGCTTTTAGAAATGGTTTAGTGTTCTACTTTAATATAGCACGTTTTTTAGAAAAATAAATCAAAAGGTTCCTGTGAAATGCTTACAAAAACATCCTTGAAACCAGTGGGAGTAAAAGATAATTTATGTATAATCTACACGGATACTACACATGCATATAAAATATATTTATATATACATATTTTATATATATATATACATATATATATGGTTTGTTTCTCTAAATGGTTATGGTAGCCACTAAAGTCCTTCATCTGTGACAAAAGAAAAAGTTACGTTACACTAGTATTACACTGAAGTTGCTTATGAAATGCCAATCACATAGTTAATTCTAGTTCTGTGTCCTAAATCTAAGGCTGGTAAGAAACCACTTTTCTTAGCATCTCATTTTCTTTTGCTGTTGCTGCTGAGATCTTTTAATGATGACAAATAACCTCATATTTGCTGCATTTTATTTTTCTTTTTTTCCATGTATTCATTTTTCAGTCTTCCAAGTTTTGATTAGGATTCTACCCCAAACGCCACAAAAGTCCTCTGATGAGACCATCACATCACTACATCTATGAAATTTATGGAGTACCATAGATCACATCTAGGCGACATCTATATAAAGATAAGAGTTGTTTTGAATAAATCAAAACACTCTCAGCGCATCTGTTGGCAGAGTTCCTGAATATGTTTGCTATGCAAAGTGCAACAAGAAGCATAAGCCCTTACGCTTTGTTGGGTGAAAGCAGTGATAATAAACACAGATTAGAGGATACTTTGAGGAAATTCTGTTCTACTTTTGATAACACACTGGAAGGAAGAATGAGATAGATAAAGATAATTTGTAATTGTTACACTCCCTCTTTTATTCTTTCACTAGCACTGCAGAGAAGCACAACTTAGGTATAGCTTTGCATTCTTGAAGTTATTTTTTACTGGATAACACTCCAGCTACCTGAACAGTAGATATAAACAGCTGGCACTGAATATGCTCAGTATAAATGTGCATGCTTATATACACATGTACCCACATGTTGCAATAGATACTATTGCTGCATTAATGGAAGAATTTCTTGAAGCACTCCATGTAGTCCAGCCAACACCCAGGATTAACTGTTTCTACATATTAGACAACATCTTAAGCCTCAACACATTTTAAAACAAATACATTATCTCCCCCATGAAAGACACCTTGTACTTATGCTTAAAACAGAATACAATTGCATACAAAGGGTATGTGAGTAAAATTTTCCTTCATTTCATAAACTAAGTAGGTAGATAGACAACAGCTTTTATTAAATAAGACACAACTCACGATGACCTAAATCAAGTCTCCACAACTGCCAAACACTCTCTTCTACTGCTGGACATAAACTTCTGCGTATCAAAGTAGTTCTGTATCCTGAAGAAGTCTTCACAATTGGCCCATCAATGGAAAGGATGAGCCAGACCTTAACATTTCAAAACCATAATTAACAATACATTCTTATTTTGAGGAGTCTTTTTAAAATAACAATCACGATTTTCCACTTGCCTGTGGCAGGAGCTCACCACTTAACCCACAGCACTTGAGTCTGCTGAGCTGTAACAGTGATCTCAAACCAATGCTCTGCATTGTCAGGAGCAGGGGACAGCAGAGAGGAAGCAAACGAGAAGGACCCAGAAACAGATTGCCACACTCCATGTTTCAGTGCCATCTCACAGTGGCTGATTGTGTCTGACTAAGAATGAAAGCCAGAACATACAGGTCTTCCTACCAGATCTGCCACCCCACACACATCAATCAGCTGGCCTCTGGTTCCAGCCATGAGTAGTAAGGGAAAGCTCTTGATGTGTGGAGCACTGTGAGACAGTGAAAGGAGGGTAGCATGGAGTTTTTAGGAGTCCAGGTAGGACATGAAGGGTTTATTTGCACCGGGAAGCAAATGAAGCATATTCTAAATCAATGCATGGAAGCACAGGAAAAACTTCGGGCATTTCAAAAGTGGTTTAAAACCATGAGCTCTCAACACTTACATTTCATTTGCTTGAAGACGGACTTGTTGGGCTCAAGCCAGTGCTGGAAAGACAAAGCAGAGAGCAGAGGTTAATATGGGTAACAGCAGACAACCATGTCCTTGTCAATGCACATGGTACCAAAAATAGTAAATAAGAATTTTGCTTCACTGAGACATACATAAACTGGAAAAAGCACCTCCATACTGTCATAATACTGGAACTGCACTGCATAAGCACACTTGATGTTACCACTATTTATAAGATATAGTTAAGACAAAAATAAGACAAATATTTCAAAGACAAATTTAAAGGAGACAGGCTCTAGTGATTAGTTTCCAGAAGACATTTCAGTCTTACATTCTCAGCCATGTTTTTGCAGAAGAGTGATTATATTGGACAGTAAGACAGACTATTCAGAAACGTTAACATCATCTGTCATTAATGCTGTCTTCTACAGTTCTTATAACTAAAGCATGTGTGAACACTGTATTCTCAGTCAGCACCCTCAGAACAAGCTATTGTTCTTTCCTAGTAAGAACTAAAAATCCGAAGGGAAAAAGAGTGTACTTTGCTATGGAATGTTTATGCTATGACAGTCAGTGCACAACAGAGAGGTATGGATACCTACCAGTCGGTGTATAACCTTCCAGGGAAAGACTGCAAGGGCAGAGGAAAATTTTTTTTAATTCTCCTGGAAAACAAACTCATATGCTTCTGAGACGAACAGCTCAGCTCACATTTTACTTAAGAGCCTTTGCACATCCCCTGCTAACATTAGCTGAACTGTTCAGGAGGATGTTTTGATTGACAAAAGAACGTACTGATATTCAAGTGCCACTTCTGACCACAGCCAACAGCATTTGTACTAGGATTTTTCCTGTAAGCAAAAAATCTCCACACTAAAAACGAGATTTGTGCTGCAGAAGCACCTGGTCCAAAAGCATAGTATTCAGCTTTAATAAGCATAATCAACACTGGAAAACCTTGCACTAAGCGGTTTAATTTTTAACCTTTTTCAGTCTAGTTCTAAAACACTACAACCTACTGCAAAAAGACAACATAGCATTTTTTAAACCATATGTAATGCTTAAAATATCTTATATCAGCTACTGCTTTTCCTCACAACTTATAGTAATTCTACTATAGAGAAAGGCCAGCGGAAGATATTTTGTAGGAATTGTTAATAGGTGACGGAAAAATATTATTTATAAATTCATAACATCTCAAGAATTCAGTCAAAATCAGGGGTAACTGTAAATTAGTTTTCTGGAACAGAACAACTGACAAAATAAATACCTTGGAAATAACATTTTTAAATATCTGCAGCTTATACGCTATGGCTGCTCAGAAACTCCTTCTGTAGTCTACAGCAATATTGGAGATAAGCATTACTATGCATTTCTGTTTGAAGCTCACTTATCACTGAGAGACTGATATGGAACCCTGGCACTCAAAAACAAAAACCCAACAACCTCAAACTTCAAACAACAACAAATAATCCCACACCATTCCTTCACCTCTTCCCTCTCCGCAATATCTCTCTTTTTTGAGGAAAAGAACGAACAGAATTGAGAAAGCAATGACTGTTTAACCAACTTACCAGAAATAATATAGCTTATTTCATTATTTTTTAGATCAAACAGATACATTATTTATATATTTTTCTCTGAATAATGTGGGTTGTTCATAAAAACATAAGACAAATTAAATACAGTCTTCAGTACTTTATAGATACATAATCCAGAAAAAATTCACAGATAGGAAAACACTCAAGACACACAGATACGTAAGTTTACTTTCTTAAATCTCTTCACATGCCCACTCCACCTCTACCAGGATCTAGCTGAACTTTCAGACAGCAAAGAGGACTTGGATAGTGAGCCATACTGTACTGTTCCCAGGAAACTGAGAAGTATTTCATTATTTTCGTCTAGCAGGGGCACAACACAATTTGTTTGATATTTCTTTCTGAAGGGCTAGGCTGAAATATCAGCACAGACCAGGTCAGCATTTACAGCTGACTGAAAAAGTCAATTATTTATTCTAACAAAAAGTCAGAGGTAAAAAAAGCCAATTTGCAAACACAAAACCCTCATAATTCACCATATGCATAATGAAAAATGGGAAACATGGATTAAATTCTTCATGCATCAAACCCTCAGGAACACAGATTTAGCTATCATGTCCAAGAGCAAACATGTTTCACTAAGACCTGACCTTCATGGGTTAAAAATTGATTGAAAATACACTGAGCAATTAAGCAGTCTAGGCTTTCACTTGGAGGTCAAGGAACTGAAAAGCAGTTTTTAGAAGCTCAGATTTCTGTGGTGACCTTCTGTTGGCAGAAGACTGAAAACGTGTAGGCAACTTAGCTGAATCTTCCAGAAAGCTGAGCATATATTTTATAATTTGTAGGGATTTTCAATGACACAGCAATTAGGTGCTTAATGCTCACAGAGTGTCAGGGGAAGATGAACACCTAGTCATTGACAGTACTTCTGAAAACAGTCGCCCCTATATTTGTTTGCATATTTCAGTTTGAGTTTTGGGAAAGATTTTCCCTTGAGAACTTATCTTCCGTCCTTACAGCATTGACTATTAATAATTAATAAATGTGCCTCTTCTCTACTATAGAGTATTCATGCTATATTTATTCCAAGATTAATTAGCTATTATCGCTAGGACCAGATTAAGATTCCTACAAATTCATCAAAGGATTTCTGCAGGAATTTTCAATTGAAGAGCATCTGGCTTTGCAACATGCTTTTTCCATGTATCAGTCTTTTTTTTTTTTAACAAATTTGATGAAGAAAAAAAAAAATCTCAGATGAGAGGAAAATAAAACATTTTTATTTAGCTTGTCAGGACAAAGTTTAAAAGCATTTTAAATCTTCTACTACAAAATATTTTAATTACTACTGTATGCCACACTGCCTTGTGGGAACAGATCATAAGTGTCTGCAATTCTTTCTTGTAAGACAAATAAAACAGACAAACAAAACAAATCAGACATAAACTTGGAACCAGAGACAAGAATCTTTAACTTCTCTCCTTGTAGTAAAATGTGCAAACTAAGAGGAGAAAGAAAAAAAATCTTATATTTTATGTTTGCCTTGTGTTTCCATTGCCTTGTGTTGCTTTAATTGGATGATGGCCTACATCCTCAAACTAGTTTGGCTTTATATGTGATAGTATTTAACAATCATCAGAAATCATTCCTGCAGAGGCCGAGCCTCCCATTTCCTTGATGGCATGTTAGCAACATGGTTGGTGCCCAATGGAGAAGGAAAGACTTTGATCCTAATCCAGCTAACATCTATTACAAAGGATCCTATAAGGAGATACATGTTAATCTCTGCCAATTTCTAAACTCTTCTGCAGAAGTTTGGGTAGCAGCTGGGTTATCTAGATGGTCAGGGAGACATCCCCACCAAAGCAGAAAGATACTTAAAGATCTTGAAGGTCAGTCATGGGATAGCTGCTGAGTCTTGGTGCTTCAGGTGCCAGTGGTAAGTAAGCAAACTATTACAGATACCACTCTTAGTCCTGGGATCCTAAAATATGCTGAGAATTGCCTTCTGACTAAGGTTTCATTGCGACTGCATGCTGTGTTTCAGACAAGTGCAATTTTTACTTTGTAAATACAGCCCTCGCCTCTGATCAGCCTTTAAGTGGCACTGAGTAGTCATTAGCGAGGCCAGGTGTATTCTTGCGTACCCACAAATGCTGAGCAGCTGATGCGCTACCACCTTCCACAGCAAAAGCTCAGGATGAGCAAGGACACCACGCAAGGGTAAAAGCACCATTCTAGAAAGTCAACTTAACTCCACAAACACTGATGCACTTTTAGTAAAGACACTTCAGCCAACAGCCTGTTTCAAGAAAAGTCATTCACTGAGAAGCTCAGACAGGAGTGAGCTTGGTCTCAGTATAGTCCAGGGTTAAGAATAAGAAGCAGGGAGGAAAGAGGATGCAATGCCCCATATCTATTCCTATAGCCCTTGTAAGGGGTCAGGTGTCATTAAAAATGTCACAAGAATATTCTAGTCAGGCAAGGACTGGATTTCAAGAGTGTTTAATGGACCAAAGAATGGAGATATGTATACTGAAACACTGCTAGAAAAGTAACAAAATTAATTTTATTTAAATCTCAACCCTATATTAATCTTGAAAATTAATACCTAATCTTTTCCTTGAATGAAAACCAAAATCAAAATCAATTTGCTTAATCCCCAAGGCAGGGACTTGCACCAGGTCACCTCCTGCCAAAAGTCAGATTCAAAAAACATAGTAACAGTATCCAAAGCTAGCGGCAGCTCAGACAGAAGAATTAACTGGGTGCCCACTGTTTACAAGCACAACAAATGCCAAATGACCCAGGGCACCTTGCATTTCTCCTTCTTCATGCCCTGAGGCTGACACCATGTTTTCAAGCCTTTAAGAACCTCTGTGCCAGGAATATTGATACTGTTCGATCACAGAAAAGGAGCTGTTCCTCTGTGCTGTTCCTCTGTACCCTTCCCAAAATCAGGGCATTAGCTCTGGTTAGTGGTATGCTAAGCAGGAAGAAACAATGTAGATCACTATCACAAAAATTAATCTGGTCCAGAAATAGTAACATACACTGGAACAGAATCACTATTTCTATGATTCTGAGCCGGAATTTATTAAACAAATTTCCAAATTCTCACTCTGTTATTCCTATTACACTAATATAATCAGAGAAACTCCAATGCTGTGAGTTAACTGATCCACCACCTCTACATCAGTTGAACATCTGGCCATAGCATCTGCATATAGTGATGTATGAATGAGCCACCATGCGCTCACAGCCAACAGGTTCACAATCGATGGAAAAAACATCTTTATTTTCATTAAAATAGCCTGCAGGATGATTTGGTTTACAAGGTTACTAATCTTCACCTATGATATTTCCGTTAGTAGCCTTACTGCCTAATTAAGTCTGTATGGATATTCACATTACTATTCATTTGTGCCAAGAATTTGTTTAGTACATAAATGCACCTCTACTAGTAAATGCAAGCATCCATTTAATTCTGCACTTTGTCTGTGAAAATGGCCTGAAGCAAACACTAAGGAACAGAACAAGAGTAGTAGCTCCCATTGTGTTCTCTGGGCTTTTTCCACCAGTGTCCATTACAATTTGTTTGTAAATCTCTATAGACTCTCAGCGATTTGTCTACTTTTTTATATATTTTTGGCAGCTACAATGAATTTTATGACTAGGTATGGTATTTTTAGAGCTATTTCTCAATGCCAATTTCTTTATAATTTCCTGAAGTGCGTTTTAGTTCTGTTATAAGAATTACAGGGCAACCTTTCCCCGATCACCATCTCCAAGCCAATTCACATCACATTGTTCTCTCTCATTCTCTCTTGCTCATTCTCTTGCTTTCCCTCTCACTCATTTTCTCTCACTTACCCCTTTTCCTAGCTGAACTATTCTGGTCTAATCCATCTCTCTTCACATGAAATCCATTCCTACTTGATGCCATTCTCATGGCCTTTGCTGTTCCTTTTTTATTTTTCCATAATGCATAGTGTTGTTTTTCTAATGATGGGGAAGTCAGAAAACTCCAGTCTACTCACAGCCACCATTCAAGATCAGCTGCATAGTGGGAGTGTATTCATATAGCAGTTTTACTGATTCAAAAGATTTGTTTTCATACTGACAGGTGTACCTGCACAGAGCTAAAATCATTGCACTGCTGTGCTGCTCCTAGACAGCCCTGCAGCAGATCCAAACGACAAAGCATCTTAATGCTTCGGGGTAATTATGATCTCAAATATTCCTACAGTGACTGGTGAGACTTCACAACTGCTTCAGGGTCCTACAAAGGCTTTTCGTAATACTTACCACTTCCATCTTTCCCCATTGGTAGTTCCAAGGTATTTCTGCTTTCTGCTCCAAGGTATTTCTCATACTTTCACATTCAAAAACATAATCACAAGCACATGCTCAAATCTACCCACTGGAGTGAAAAAAAAGGGAATTAACTATGTCAACCTTTAAATCACTGCTCAGACACTCTCCTGAAGGGACTTAAAGAATAAATTTTACTACACTACCATCTTCCTGCAGCCCAGTCTTTCACAGCCCCCAATACTAGTGGTTTCTCTCAACAAGGGATACTCTCAAGTGAGAGATGCTGAACAGTAGCTGTATTATTTCATCCTATTCCCACCTCCTACCAGCCTAAAAAATATTAAAAAGGTGCTCAGACAATATCTGGCACAGAGTTAGCAATGCTGCATTTCCTCAAAGATGAGGGTATGATAACTGGCCTCAATATAATGGCTAGTACATGAAAATGTACCAATAGGTAGTTCCTTGAGTAGCAGAATCAGTAACACCTTTTCCAGGTAGGTCTCCTGTTTGAAAATACTTATTTCTAAAAAATACAAGCTCCAAATTATGGTTTCTGTGTTCTTAGTGTCTCTCTCTCAGCTCTCTCTCTAAATTCCTTATGCAGTGGGCTCTCAGTGAGAAGAAAAACAGGGTTTTATCCACCCATGTGGCAGCATATCTTCATGACACCTTACAAGAACTTGATGTTTGAGACCTATATCCCCAGCCAAATTTGACCAAAACTGTCAACAGTTACTACAATTCAGAGCAGGAAAAGGAATGTAATACTATATACCTAGTTTTCTCAGAAATCCAGGCAAAAATTCAAGTTAATATAGGAACACTAGGAACTAATTTGTTCCCAGCATAGTACCATTAGACATGAAATGACATACTGCAATTTACTGCATACTTTTAGTACAATCCTGGCTTTTTTGAAGCTACCATAAGGCACAGTTTCCCCAAAGGAACATCCAAATGTGACATAAGAAGATAAAACAGCAGACATGGAGTAGAACCTAGAGTTAAATCTGCTAGTTCAATGTGAGCTCACTGGCATTGCTACTCTTCTGTATATTCAAAGGTAGAAGAAAAGCTACCATGTTGCCTTCTGTTAAGAGTGTCTTCCAGAGTTTCTTTTTTGGTCTGGAATAGAAAATGGAAAACTAAAGAAAATTTTACAAAGTTTAAGTATGCCTAAAATATCCACGCATGTTGATTTATGCAGAAGGAAAGGATAAGAAGGGGGCTGGGGGAAGGTAAGAATACAAATTATAACTTACTTGAAAAATAAGCTCTAAAAACAACAGCTGTTTCCCACCACAGTTTTCCCACATTTCAAAATTTTATTCCAGCCTAAGACAATTACTTCAATTATCTACATTTTTCATATAGTTAGAAGTTCTGAATGTTTTAAACACAAATATTGAAACATTTCATTTGAAATATCTGAAATATTGAAACATTTCATTTTTTAAACTCAGTCAAGTGTTTCAACACTCCTAAATCAAAATGCTACATTTTGTTAGCATACTCTGACAGAAGACATCTAGGATTAATTAAAACTGGTATTTTTGCCTGCTTGAGCTCCCTCAATAGATTACAAAACAAAAGGATTACAAATTAGCTTTTGGAGCAACTCTGCAACCTTTGCACAAAAAATTACATAAAAATAAAAGGGAGGCAAGCACCACTGGTAGACTAAATGCCAGCAGGATTAATTCTGCATAATATTTATATATATATACACATATGCGTGTGTACACTACATAATAATATACTATTATGTCATGCAGCTTAACTGTTCAAAGAACCAATCAAGAATAATTCACTAAAAGCCAGAATTAAATGCATGATTTTGGCAGTTTCATTTGGAACCACAAATACAGCCCTTTCTGTGCAAAGACAGAGACTATGCAGTGGAATATAAACTACAACAGAGGCATTCAACACTTCTAAGAAAAGTTGGCAAAGCAACATGAATTGTATGCTGCCTACATCAGAATCAATAACCCTCCTAAAAAAAAAATGCTATGCATTCTTATTTCAGCCTTTATTACATATTTTTTGAAAGAAACTTGAGAAGATGGTGCCTAATCTCTGGAAATGTTTAATATAAACTCCTTCCATAAAATTATAGAGTTATCTCTTAAAATTCTTTTCAAACCTAGTTTAAAATTTTGTCCCACTGCCTCCAATATGGCTGTTCTGGACACTGGAGCTCTCATTGGCTTAATTAAGAAACCGCCTCTCATGCTTGAACTTTCTTTTTGTTTTTACTTTACATTTTGACGCATGTATAACCATATCCTCTTATTCTTTGTTTTGCTGCACTAAATGAGTTATGTCCTTCTTAATATAATCTCAAAAACAAGCTCTCCATTCTCTTTATGTTTCTAATGGTGCTTCTCACAATTCAGTTAAATTGGTCTTCCTTAAATGCAGAATCCTAAATCAGAACAGCTGAGGTCTCATTAGGGTGTAATGACATTACTACTTTCCTGAAAATACAATCCTAAGAAGGGGCAAAGTGTTGTCTTTTATCATAGCCACATCATGTCAGTGGCTTATTGCCAAAACAAGATCAGGTAACATTAATTTTATTCATTGTCCTGCATATCTTTATTTGCCTACAGAGCACCGAAGTACATTGTCACGCACATTGTTGAACTGGTTTAGGATGAATAATCATTTCTCTTCAAAGGAATTATTCTCAGTCAAATCACCAGATTTAACTTTAGAAAGAAGCTCTTGGTGAATAGCACTTACAGATCTTTACCAAGCTACTGTTTCTGTTTTGTAATACATCTCACCAACCCACAAGAATGTACTGCAGGAAATGTCTCTCCCTTTTTCTTTGGTGGGACCTGCAAGAACTTCACAGACCTTTAGCAATCTCTTCTACAGAGCTCTAAGTACTCTTTCCTGTAAGGTGGCTCTGACAATGTGACATTCCGCCTCAGACCCTACTACACACATCTTAATACTTGGTACATCTGATTTCTATAGCAACATAACTTAAACAACAACTCCTCTCAGGGCTTTTTGTTTATGTGAATTTCAGGCAGCTTAGCTCACAACTGCTAATATTCAAAACTGTGGGAAGAGCCATCACCTACCTTATCATTTCAAAATCATTATTCCCTCTATTTTTTAATTGAACCATTTACTGATGAACTTTATCTACCTACAATGCCTAGGCCCTGGCTTAATTAGTCATAAAGCCCCATGCTTGTTATACTACTAGGAAATTGTTGGTTAGTATGTTTCTTTAAGACCAGAAAAAGATCAGAACAGTTTTCTGCTGATGAGAGAACTGTAATTATAATTTCACAGTCTTCCTGCATCTGACTGGGAGGTATTCATGCATCCGTACCTGATACAGAGGTAAGGCTCAGGTAAGCAAACCTCAACAAAATCAGAGGTTCAAAAAAGACAGATGACATAAGACCAGTATTTCTTTATTGCAACATTTTTCTGCAGTTTAGTCCTTAGGATAGGGTTTGCTGCAGAGAAAATATCCACTCTAAGGGAAAGCATTTCATTTATAAATATTTAAAGTGCAATCTTAAAAAAAGAAAAAACCCAACAGAACAGGACAAAGGGACAATAGAATATACTGCATCTAAAACCAGCTTATTTTAATGAATTGTAACACATCTGAGAGAAAAATGTGTGCTGCTTTCAACTCATCATCCAGAGCATTTAAGTCTGTATAAAGAAATGTCCCTTAGAATTCACATCCTAATTCATGAGAGAGTTTAAAATCAAGAACTAATACCCAACTAGAGACATTATCTTGTATGCTTAAAAATGTCAGAGTAATTATAAATCAGCATTTTAAAATGTATGTATGGAAAATGTCAGTTTGAGAAGTTTGCTTAACAAAATCCAGCTGAGGAGTGGGCCAGTTGATATAAGTCAACCTACTACACAGGCCATAGTATCCTTAGTTATTGGATATAAAGGGAAATGAAGACCTAAGATTTTTTAGATAGAACATAAATGTTTTCTCAGATTGTCTTTTACTACTAACCAAGAAAAAACTTAAGCTCCAGTATAAACTATAATCTTCCATAAACTTCATACAGAGCTAGCTGTACCACAAGATGTAAAGGAACAGCTGTATAGACAACAAGAGCAAGATACTGCAGCAAATTTGTAAATATAGTTAACAGCACTTGAAACATGGGAACTACACATGGTATGATACAACAGGCAGCCCAATGAGAGTGAGTTTTTAGAGGTTTTCCTGAAGCATCACTTTATCAAAATATTCTGCCAAAAAAAAAAAAAAAGAAGTTTTTACTAAAAAAGCCCCTCTTAATTGCTGTTAAGTATAATAACTTTTCTGTAGCAATTTTTAAGTGATTGTCAAAGAAAGGTTCAACAAAAGTCATTAACTTCTACTTAGGTATAGTCTAATCCAGGAGCCCATCTGTCAATTCCAACCATGTGAATTGTAATGATTGTGATGAATTAAGTACACTGGTCAGAATAACTGCTAATTATTCTGCTAATTATTTTAATTTTGAAGGGAGGATGCAATGGAAATGACCTGCTGCAGCTTTGCAAAGCTAGTGCAATTCTACAAGGTTGAGCATAGGGTTATTCCCTAATTCCAGTGATTTTTGACAAAACTAATTAGGGTGTAGCAAGAGATAGGCAGCAAACTGTTTTTCTCCTCCTGAATCATAGCAGTTTCAAACTGGTGATTGTTTGAAAGAGATAAAATGCCAATATATTGCATCCAGTTCTGGAGCCCCCAACACAAGAAAGACATGGACCTGTTAGAACAAGTCCAGAAGAGGCCACGAGGATGATCAGAGGGCTGGAGCACCTCTCCTACGAGGACAGGCTGAGAGAGTTGGGGCTCCTCCGCCTGGAGCAGAGAAGGTTCTGGGGAGATCTTATAGTGGCCTCCCAGTACCTGAAGGGGCTACAGGAAGGCTGGGAAGGGACTTTCTACGAGGGTAGGTAGTAATAGGATGAGGAGTAATGGCTTTAAACTGGAAGAGGATAAGATATAGATTAGATATTAGGAAGAAAGGGTGGTCAGACACTGGAACAGGTTGCCCAGAGAAGTTGTGGATGCCCTCTCGGGGGAAGTGTTCAAGGCCAGGCTGGATGAGGCTTTGAGCAACATGATGTAGTAGAAGGTGTCCCTGCTCATGGCAGGGAAGCTGGGACTATGGTGATCTTTAAGGTCCCTTCCAACCCTAACCATTCTATGATTCTATACGCCCCCAGGATATTTAAAGTCATATCTACTTCTTAATCCAGAGACCAGCATGACCACACAATGAAGAAGCAGCTCTGAATTTCACTGTTTGAGGACTCCAGCTTCCTGTGTTGATCATCATTTCTGACTCTTAAACAGTAACAATCATCTGAAAACAGACAGGGAGTAGCAGCAGCAAATCACCTACAGAATACAACCTGCAGGACCACCTTCAACCCAAGAGAGATTAGTCACTGTCCACACAAATACCTAGAGGATAGACCTGTAAATTTCATGCACAAATGTAAAAATGCTTACATGGAGAACTAATCTGAAGAGTCTCCCAAAGCATGACAAATCATACCTATTTTGTGAATTACAGGTATCTAAGTCCATGCGCTCTGTGAAAAGTGGAATAGAATGACAGCTTTTAGCTGCCAAACTCAACAGGCTTCCTGCCTATGTCTCCCGAGAAGCATACTCTACAGAAAAATTGAAATCCCAAATTCCAGTGCACTGCCAGAGCCTAGGGCTACCCTGTGCTACCTCTGAGTCATGCCTATAGATCTTTTCTATCTTCAATGCCCAGGAGAGCTACACAAATCAGGATATATCAATTTACCTGAAACTAAATACATAAACTGAGGGGAAAATTAATTTAATAATGCCACTTTAGGAACCTCTATGGATTATGGCCAGAGTATATATCCTCAGAGATATGTAAGTTAGCATTAGAACTTGCCTGCTTATTGAAAAAAAAACAACACTTCAGCATTACTTAAATGCAAATGTAGTCAGAGTTCATATACATACCCTCTGCTTCTCGGGGTCAACGTATCGAATGCCAAAATAATCTTTTTCCAGCAAGCTGTAATAGTTGCAGATGTGATCTATGAGAAACTGACCTTTAGTTTCCCTCTGTAAAAAGAGAAAGAATTGATATATTATTCTGAGTATTCTGAACTTGCTGGCTATAAATATTTTAAAAAATCTAATCAAAGTGTCAAGGAAAATGGCACATTAAATTTGTTGTCAATCAGATGAGGACAAGGATTTGAGCATTCATCTCCTCTAAAAGATGCAAGAGATTAGAGATGAATATATTCCTTACACATTCATAAACTGATTTGCTAAGAAAATATAATCACTACTCCTGCCTCAAGAAAACTCGTGCTACTCTAACAGCTGTACATTGACAACATTTAATATATTACTACTAGCCATATTTCCACCTGATGCTATCACAGCATAATATTTACATATGGAATTTCAAAACAGTATGTGACTTTTTGTATTCCCTAAGTTTGCAAAGTTTTGGCAGTCAGTAACTTACTGGATCTTTACACAATGCCCACAGCAAGAGATACCTGATCTTTAATTCCCAGACAGTACTACAGTGCAAGGAATAAATGCGCAAATGACTGAAAGAGGTGTTTTCATCTTTGCATCACCATTGTGTAACTATAGCCTTAAGGAAACTTACTGTACACATGGTATTTAGTTAACAATCTCATTCTTTATTTCTGCTGTCTTCAATCTCAATACTGTGTTTCATTTCTCCTTAATCAACTGTCTGATATGGAGAAGCTACATGAATTTTCACACTTCTTCTGACGTAGCTAATGTGGGTTTGTTTTTTTCTTTTTCTGAATTGTGAGGTGTGTGAGTATTAACACCGGGATAAAGCTGTTCCCTGAAACAGCCCACGCTAAGCAAAGTTGCTTCACTATGTTGCAGTGTCAGGTCTCTGCATTTCTTTCCCTCTATCTGTCTACCTGAGACTTGCACTGAGACACTTCTGTTGTGGACCACATAGCAAGTTTGCAAAACTCTACCCTTTGCTGGCATGTAACACCTTCAACTTAGCTCTTTAACGTCTAGAAAATAGAAACTACTCAGGATATGGAATTACATTATATAAGAAAATTACTTAACTGTTCCTTCAAATGACTCCCTGAAGACTTTAATGGTATGTCTTATTCCACTTGTTTTTAAGAAGCTAAAAGGCATTTTAAACCATAAACAGCACGGCTAGAAAAAAATAGATAGCTCCTGCATGTCTCAAGGTACTTTAAAAAATTGGACATTCTTATTATTTGCATTTGACATAGAAGCAGCTGAGGCAAAAATAGCACCATGACCTGTCTGAGGTCATACTCTAACAGATAGCTCCTGCATTTCTCAAGGTACTTTACAAAACTGGACATTCTTATTATTTGCATTTCACATAGAAGCAGCTGAGGCAAAAACAGCACCATGACCTGTCTGAGGTCATACTCTAAAGGGCAGAGGAAGCAACGGCCTCAGGACCACCCCTGTCCATGAGACCTACTGCTTTCCACAGGAAAAATGAGATATGCTTCAAGACTGGAGTGTTAGAGAATAATACAATCTGTGAACTACTGTTCTATTTTCTTATCTTTACAATTAATACAGAATTCTGATGTGGATACAGTTGCTTATCCTTTTGCTCCCATCACTGAACAAATAGACTAACAAAAAACCCCACCCCCAAAAAAAGCGCCCTCAGTTAAGGCACTGACAGAGAGCTGCACCGCCCTTCCAGTGCAAAGGAGCTCCTGTAGCCATCCTCTTCCCTGCCACATGGGCCTTTTCTCCTCCCAAGTTCACTTCCAACTCTTCCTAGTGTGTAAGCCACCTACTTCCACCACTACTTTCTCCCTCCATCTTCTATGTCCTATGCATTTACCCCTCACTATGTCTCGTTTACTCTTTCATATGCTGCTACTGCCTTGTCTGCACCATGATATTTCTGTACTTTGTTGTCTTATTTTTAAACAGACATTGTCAAAGGATATTAACCCAATTTATCTGTTTCCTGTACATGCACACTCAATCTCATGCTTTGCTCCCTGCACTGCTACCTTTACCCTGTAACATAGCTACTGTTTCTTTCCAGTCTCTGAACATTTGAAAACTGACTTGTTTGCCCATTAAGAGTGGTTAACACATATACTGTTACAAGTATAGGCATACTAGTGACAGCACAGAGAAAACTTCCTCAAAAGGCAAAGCTGGTATCAAAGATTGAAAAGTAAAAAAAAAAAAAAAATTGCCACTCTCCCTGTGACTGACAAAAACAAAAGGTCTACACTTATACAGTCATATCTCAACAAAGTATTTTCTAGCTTGAAATCTTAGAAGTGTCTGCAAACCTTTGTGACAATGTGATAAGTAAGACTGTCAAAATATTAAGACAAAATTGCACAGTCACATTTCAACACAAATGTGGTAGAAAAAATGTGAACACCGACATGAAATTCAAGTTGCACACAGTTTTAAGATTAATCTACAATGAACTAAATAGAACTGGGAAACAACAGTTATTAGGTGACTTGGGTACAGTCAAACATGAAAATAGATTTTACTGACAACAGTGTGGAAAAAAAAATCCAATTTTTAAAACACTGGAAATGAGGACACCACACTAGTAATATTTTCATCTGACAACATTAGAGGATATTACTGGAAGAACAGTCAGTGAATCTACTAAATCCTATAGCTTCACATTTTAATCCATTCATTTAACAAGTCCTTTGTTTCACACACCTAAATAATAACAAAGTTTTTTGAGTTCTGGAGGAATCTGATAAAAGGCTAGAGCACATATGGTGTTTTCCAATCCAGTAACAACACTCTCTTTATAAAATGAATTGATGCCCTAGTTTTCTTGCTTGAAAGATACATGATGAAAACAAACCAAACAAAAAAGAACAAATGATCAAAATCCTCCAAGCTAAATTCCTGCTCTAGGAATCCTTAAGGCCTTCATAGAAAAATAAAAGGGACTAATTAATAACTTCATCCTTGGTTAGTATACACTTCAGTTAATAGTGCTACTCAGTCAGGCCTCAAGTTCCACAAGATTCATCACCACATACTAAAAGAGTTTCAGGATGGATAGAGTGGCTAGATAGGCACATATATAATGTAATGAGTCTTCTCATAAGAAATACTGTTCTAAATTCTCCACTATTATGCTTTTTAAATACCTGAAATTTGAAAAATTCAGATCATAATTGATACACAGATGAAAACACTTGATGTGTCACAGAGCACCTCAAGTCCGAATTCATGGGCAATGGCTGTTCATGTTGCTTTCTGCAAACAACATCCATAAACATTTTCTACATTTCTCTAACAATGCCATGAATTCTCCTGAGCTTTAGAATCTGATGATCTTTCTTGTCTCCAGTGTTCTTTGATTCACTTATTACATATTATAGTACAAAAGAATACATTAAATCCAAAGCTTATTCTCATTTGTGAAAGAATATGGATAAATTAAATTAGGAACTGCCAGTCATCCACAACAGAGCACAAGAATGGATTTGGGTCACAGAATAATGAATATAAAACATTGCCTGAAATTTCAGACAGTTGCAGTTGCCATATAGCTTTCCAATTAATGAGCCTTTAAAAAAAAGTAAAACAAAACCCAAAAAATCCCCAACCAAACAAAAACAAATCCCAAACCCTGCTATACCAATAAAGTACTTAGCAGCAAATCAGAAAAATATTTTTATGCTACATTTCAGCATGTTTGTCAGAACATGAAAAAAAAAGGACATTTTAAAAAGCTATTATTTGAAATACTATTGAAAAATGTCAGCAACAGACCACAGGAACCTGAGAGCAAAGGTCAAGTCAGATTTTTAAAAGCTTCACAGCTGAATGTTTGATAATTATACCATAGTTCACCCAGAAGTCATCAACTATTCTCAAGTAGAGAAGACCAACCCAGGCAGAAATAAGAGTAACAAAAGTCTGTAAGCAAGAGAACCAAAGTGTCCTGGATTGTAATCAATACATTGTTTTCAATAAAAAAATACCAAGTTAAACAAGCCACTTTTTTCTAAGCCCATTAATTCAAATACATCATCTAGCTATCTCAACTGAGATATATTTTACTTTAGATTTCTGTAACCCATGTTCTACGAAAAGTGTTTTTTCAAATGGCCTTGAAGAAAGTCCTGTAATGCAGCCATTCCACACACTCACACAAAAATAGGCTTTTGGAGATAACTAGACATAATTTGAGGAATGATTCTCTGATTTGCTTGGATAAACAGGCACAGACAAGCTGGGTATATTTTTCCTAAGGCTGCCTTTTAATAGCTGACCTTAATACCACTAAAATCCCACAACAAACGCCAACACATGTGTAAGGGATATAATGCCAGGTAAATGACAGAATCCCTGAACACAGAAGGTCAACTTTCAAATAACTGTTAAACTCTGCTTTTTAAGCTGGATCAAAAGTTTTATTTTCTATTGAAAAAAGTATGTATCAAATTAAACTAGCAGCTGTTGCAAAAGAATTAAGCAAAAAAGGGACATTCTCCACTGCAACAAAATATGAAAATATGATCATAAAGAGTCCTCCATTGACAGACTCATAGGACAACCTGAGTTTCTTCCTCAGCTCTAAGAACCTAAAGAGATGCTGCAGGGATACTTATTTTTCACTATCAGACACTTATTATTATGGCTTTCACTTGTGTAACTCTGCAAATTTGCAACTGGGTAACCCAATTACCTGGTAACTCCTCTGTTACGTGGAAACTAATCCAAACAAAGATCTCCATAGCTCTTGAGCAGTTTCAGTCTAACACAATAACCCAATCTTGTACTTACTTTGGGGATTTCTTTTCTTCTTTTATTCCTAGTTTCTTTGTGCATGTTAAAAAGCACAGAAGAGTATATCTTGTTCTACCAATTTAACCCTTCTCCGATGACATAAAATTAGATCACAAAAGATTTGTGACTGTTTCACAATTCTGAAAGTGACAAGAAAACCATTTACACCAGTTTAAGATCGTGCATTCAGTGAAATGTCTTCCCTATTTGCATCTGCTTCACTGTGGAGTTCTGTGTCTATTTATCTGAATGCCATCACAAGGAAGAGCAAGAGTCACAAGCAGATTAAACACAACACTTCTACTCTGTTATCTAACCACTGAAGTCCTGCCAGCTGTGCTTATCTCCGTCAGGAAGCCACTGACATTACTAAGAAGCAGTGCAGAGTCATATGCACAGTGTTTATTTGTACCAGGGATTTCAATCCTCACTCCACAAGTGTCTTTACTTGTGCAAACAGTTCCCAACATTGACGCTCTGTGTAAAGCTGCTCACACACTTAAATTAAGTGTTTGCAAAACCAATGTAAAGTAACTCAAAAAAAAAAAAAAAAAAAAAAGAGTAAACTAAAAGCACAATTAAAACAGTATTTATGTTTAAATAAATGCAAAGTCCAGGCACTCAGCCAAGGCAAAAATAACATCTGATTTTGTACGCTTGCTTTCTTTAGTGTGTAACATATTTTGAAGTTCTATGGATGTAAAAAAATAAAATACATTCATTCAAGAATAATCATAATACCACCTAATGAGGTCAGAACAATGGACAAAACCAAGAAGCTCCTGTAAGGCAAAAATGTAACTCAAAAAGCAGCTTTGCCCATTGAAAATTGAAATAGTATAGTTGACAATACCTGACAAAAATTATAAAAAGCAACAGAGATTTATAGAGCTAAACTGCCTCCTTGACTGCCACCTCTCACAGTTCTGACTTCTCTTCAGACAACCTCCTGCAGCGATGAGGTCATACCTCTTCAAGGCTTTTCCTGAGAGAAATACCTTGAATCCCAAGAGGCACACATCTTCCATTTCATCGACAGTTATTCCATTAGTTCAGTATTGGGGCCTGCTCTCATACACAGAAGTGAGGCTTTAAAAGGTCATCTGGGAGCAACTTTCTCTTCCTGTTAGCTTTGGGACAGCTGTCATCACATTTGCATTTGTTCCCAGCGGCATGGCAAAAACGTTCACTGAGCATCACCGTTGGACTGGGGCACATGATATGGGAATGGGACTGATTTAATATCAACCCTTCGGAGCTGAAAACAGAAGAGGGCTGAAGGCACGCAGAAGGAAGGCAATTTGCCATGCCCGAATTTTGCAGTATCTTCTAGGTGATTTTTTTAAGTCCTGCCCAAATAGCAACATCAAGAACAGAATCTTCATCTTGCAGCAACCGAAGGCAGCGATGTGGAATGGGCTCAGTTCCAAGCTGCCACATCAGGCCAACCCTGACAATCTCTTATGCCCTGGGCAAATTTCTCATGGCTCTTTGGATTTATGGATTTATGAGATTACAAATGACAGTAACTACTCACAAGATACACAGACAAACTCTTTGCCTTTTTTGCTCTGTCTGTGAAAACATCAATAGGAATATCAGGTGTTTCACAAGAACTGGACATTTCATAACGCCTTCAAAATATAAAGAACAATTAAAAGCATGCCTGTTTCATTCCTCAACTAAACTGCTATAACTCTTCAAAAGAATTTCCTTCCTGCTCATAATTGGCACACCCCAGTACTTTAAACTACTTGAAAATACTCTGGAAATCTATTATACAGCATTGAACTGTAAAATTTTCTCAGATGTAAGAAGGGATAGCTGTAATTGACTTTTTTGTTGTTGTTAAAAGTTTAAAAATAAAAAAGACAAGAAACTTTCTGATAAAATACCAACTTGGAACTGGCAGGTTTTATTTTAGAAGCAAAGTAGTCACTACAGAATTTTCTTTTCTTTACAGTCAGGAATTAATTGTATTTCTACAAACCTGAAACAAAGTGAAAATATCAGTGCTAATAATTCTTAATGAAAAAAAAAAGTATTGCAAATAAAGCAGCTGCCATTTACTTCATTACAAGAGTCCTCTTCCACACATTATGTTGTATGAATTACCTCTTGCAAATGATAGACTTCATTCTGTGTAGTCAATTACCTAACCATTATTTGTATCAAAATTTTCTAATTTTAAACTGTAGGGGAGGATGGATTTCTTTAATGTGTCCCTTAATGCTTTTGTTATGTATAAATTAACTCATTTCACCACATGATGTTATGAAATAAGCTTTTGTAAAAATGTTTTACCTGCGTATGTCCAGAACTTTCCAAGCAACTCCATCACTCATCCAATCAGGCAGAAAAAAAACAAAGAATGTGCTCTCAATAGCAGAGTTTTCATTATCTTTGTTTAATTGAAGGGGAAAAGTGGCACTCTACTACAATGTTGGAAATCCCACCCCAGCATCATCACTTACAAATACCATCCAGGTGTAGCTGACTGACAAGACACAGGCTCAAGAAATGGGAAGAATGAAGAGATGTACGGGAAAATCCTCCTCAAGGGAGAAAAGTGACAACCCAACACAGTAATGCACAGAGCAGAAACACACCTTGTGGTACAAAAACATACTTGGGGAAGAACTGTATTTGCTGTTATTTATCTACTTGTTTCCTGAATAAAACTCATGGAAGATGTATCCCTTCCTAATAAGGACCCTAGTAAGACAAGCATCCAGAATCCATATTTCCCTCTGTTGCAGTAATTTCAGCAGAGCTTCCCAGATGCATATGCTATAGAAACCCACAGTGATGCAACAACACTGACTCACTCAAAACTAACATAAGTAAAACTTCAGATTCGAATTCTTATATTATTTCATCCCCATTTGAAGTGGGAAAGACTTAAGGAGGGGAGGGGGTGGAGGGAGGAATGTGAATACATGAGTGAAAGCATTAGAAGGTTAATGCCTGTATTATTTCATAAGGACTTTAGCAGCCACTAGTGATAACCTTTGCCCACAAGAAAGCTTTATGCCTGGGACACAAACTATCCATACTCCCCCAGTTTTAGAAGTCATTTGCTAACCTGGAATGGGTCTTGAGGAACACAATTTTTACAGATATGTCAGTTTTTAAACTCAAATTTCTGAGCCCTTAATAATCTGTTGAGCCCCAAGTGCTATATATTAATTAATGGAACTAATTTTTTAAAAAAACAAGAACAACAACAAATACAAAGGAACCTCTTCCTACTGTTTCATCTGGGCAACAAATATACAAATACATCTCAAAGATAAAGAAGAAAGCAATGACAAAAAGGAGAAAAATGTCTATACTGAGAAGAAATAAGTGGAGAGCAATTTCAAGGCTGTACATATAAATGCAGCTCTGGATGCTCCATTAATCTTAAATTAAACTTCATGGCTAAATGTACACAGCACTGAAAATTTGCCCAGAAGTACCTTCTGTAGTGAGATCAGAAATATATTTGTTAAAGATGATTCCTCTTGTGTGCTACCTTGGTTAAGAAATTCAGAGTTTTTCAAGGTTACTTATTTTTCTTTAATTTTGCACTGTTAATTTGCAATAGATGGACAACTTTGTCCATACAACAGCATATTCTTGCCCTCTCTTGAATTAGTTTGTTGTGCGATGATACTGGTCAAACAATAAAAGATGAATGAGAGAAAGAAACAATTACACCATTGGAAAACTACACAATGCTAGTCCCATGCAATGGAAACTATTATAAATACAAAATCGTATAGAAAATGAAAATTGTATTCTACTACACAGTAAAACCTGAACGGCAGGAGTGAATACAGATAACAGCTTTCACACCATCAGCTCTCGACCTCAGTGCTATTCTGCAAGTAAATTACTCTGGCCCTGGAGTAAATTATAAATGATAAAAAGAAGTATTTATAGTTCACATACTGCAGTTCTCAAAAGTCACAATCAGCCAGCCAGCCAGGCACTGAAGAAACCACGAATGCAATATTCATTTACAGGGCTCATCATCATTTTCTGTACCTCTGCAGATGGGCAACACTTGGTCATTTAGGTTTTATGTCCCTGAAGTGATGGCCTCACAGGAGGCTTGCAGCATTAACTGCTCACTTCTGGTAACAGCTTCCATTAGCACAGCATTCGTGATTCTATCTGAGGCACTATTGATTTCTTAAAGGGACTGAGTGCTTCTGTCAACAAATCTATAATTTTATTCAATATTCAGCATTGTTCAAAAAAGCTAACTCTGCTTTCTCTCTTGCATCCTCGACATCAAAAATAATATGGAAGATAGAGCCAGGACACGCCATCGTTCCACACCTAGCAAAGCAGATGAGAGATTTCAAGAATGAGTTCTCTGCCCTTACCTACAAAGCAACCTAAGAGCCAAATACAGATTTTGACAAAACTACCTAATGTCCTCCAGTACAGGTGATGGTCAACAATCCTTCCCCGGTCTCATGCATTACTGAATCTTCTCAGTGAGTTCAGCAGACCCAGAAAATTAGGTCTCCCACACATTCTGCTCCAATTACAGTTCTGTAACCATACCTTTTCTATCAGATACACAGCAGTGCGCCCTTTTTATACAAAATTAAGTATTTTTAAAAAGAAAAGCAACCAAAAATACTTCTAACCAAACAAGATGCTTTCCACACCCCAGGCAGAGGAGAGAACTGGTATGGTGCAGCATAGCTTAGTTAACCTGCTCACAGGAAAACCACCAACTGGTGAGGGGCAAGAACGCCTCTTTGCAGACACATTTCAGGGCTCAGCTGAATGTATTGAAGCCCAACCATGGTGAGGGTCATGCAGGAACAGCCACACCATTGTTTCCACACCAAATGGGAAAGTAAGACAATAGCAGAGGAGGGTGAGTTGGAAAAAGAGATGAGCAGACAAGGGAGCTGCTGTTGCCATAGGGTAGTTGGTGCCCCTGCAAGCACTGGTAATGACACCTCAGCTGGTCTCACTCAGCCCCCCGATTTGGGGTTACCCCTCTGTTGTGTGAAAGGTACCACACCTTTCATGCAACACCCCCCGTACTCCTCTCCTCTCACAGGAAAATACAGCACAAATGGTTGCAAGCATGACATGGAAGGGAAGGAGAAATAAAAGGAAGATCACGGAACTTAATTCCTAGAGGGAGATTTCCTGAGTGCTGAACTAATGCCCATTTGAAATGCTATTAGAGTGATGTGTAAGGCTAAGAGCTTACATAAAGATATATGACTATATATTACAGGAATTGGAGAAGTGGATCCATCATTATGTGGATTACTCCAGAATCACAAACCCAGCTGTGTAGCCAATGGTCTGGCAGTACCAACTCTGCAGCACACTGAATCTCCACAAGTGCTGCAAATCACAGATAATGTCTCCTGACAGACAAGACCCTCAACCATGGTAATGAAGTCAACACCTCCCAGTGAACCAGCTGAAAGTATAACTCATACAGCAATCTGATGTGATAAGGACCTACATAAAGACTTTTGGCTAAGAGGAATCCTCACTATGCTATGTACTTGAGCTGTCTGATAGTCATACCACCTCATAATATCACTAATGTCTTAGGGGACACCTGTCATAATACCTTCTGAGGATATGCAAAAAGTTTTTTATGGATTGGAAGAGGGTGAAGATTCACAGAAAGCTCTCCCACCTTTCACTAATTCATAATCCATCAACACTTTGTTTCAAATACTCATCTTTCTCACCTTCCCAAAGTAAGTAACTCCTTACCTGCCCAAAGTAACTCCAGTATCTCCAAACTGTTCAACTAGTGCTTTACAGACACACATGCATAAATACATTTTCCTGTCCGAAATAATTACACAGAGAAGAACCTTTCACCAATACTTCTGCCCCACCTTGTAATAATGCCAGCTTTTACATGTTTGTTGTGAAAGAAAACAAAAAACATTAAATCTGTGAGATTTGACATCCAATCTTTGGAAAAGCAAATTTATAATAGATTGAAAACACTAGAGAAAGAAGTCCTCCAGAAGCATTCTTTAGACATAGTGCCTGCACCAATGCACCCCAATGGTATTTAATAAAAGCCAGCTATTGGCACCAGCAGAGGAACTCATTCTCTGTCATACAAGCTTCTGTCTCTATGCCAAAAAAGAGTTCTCAGTTTGCAAATTTTTTGTAGTAGGAAAAGCTAGATTAATTTTTTTCTTTCCTTCTGTCCTTCTGGAGGTCATTCAGTCCTTGAAAGCCACACAAACTGCCCCATTAGCGTTACTCAAAATAAGACCTCCACTTGATAGCACAACCAATACTCCCCTTGCATTTGTAATCATCACCTCACAAAATTTCAACTATGGTAACTATTTTTTTTTTATTCTTTTAAGAACAATTAGATATAATCCATATTTAAGACAAAAAATCTTTCTGAATTTCTCTTAAACACAATCACAAAAGACACAACACATTCTAAATAATGGCTAGCAAAAATCCAAATACAGAGTTCTACAGGCTTGTTCCATCAACCACCACTGCAAAAAAAGAAGATAATAAATCCATATCTTTTACAGGTCCCATAACAAATTAATTGTTTCTGCCTTACAGAATCACAGAATCACAGAATGTCAGG
>NW_010339151.1:0-10796 GCF_000700745.2 Antrostomus carolinensis
AAAAATAATTTATAGATTTGTAGGTAAGTGGCTTATCAACAAGAAAAAGGCAAAAATAAAAGCAGGAGTCTGTCTAACAGCAGCGTCTCTTTCGCAGGTATCACGTCAGTCTCTCCTCCGATTTGGAATGGAGACACGATAAATACCACGACATGGATGAGGTTCAACGAGATCCTCGGGCAGGTTCTGAATCCATCGCTGAAGAAGCACAAGTTGATCCACGGAAATACTCACAAAGCAGCTCGGAGAGATTCTTGGAGCTGTCTCACTCATCCATGGACCGAGTATTTGATGCCGATTGTGGGAAATCGTGTGATTACAAAGTGGGGTCACCTTCCTACTTGGACAAATTGCTGTGGAGAGACAATAAACCCCATCATTACTCAGAGCCTAAGCTGATTTTAGATTTATCCCACTGGAAAAGAGCAGCCATAGCACCCGCAGCTGAGCTATCGCTGGAAGAAGAACCATCCAACCTCTTTCTGGAGATAGCTCAGTGGGTGAAGAGCACACAAGTGGGTCTGGAATGTCCTAGTTCTCTTCCAGAAATTCAGGAGCAGGGCTTGCCATCATCTCCTCATCATCTCCACCAAGAACCCACGGAGGTGAATAGTGAAACAGACCCTGAGTTTGACTTGGACGTCTTCATCTCCAGGGCACTGAAACTTTGCACAAAACCCGAGGATCTTCCAGACAACAAACTCAATGACATCAACGGGGCCTGCATATCTGAGCACCCCGGTGAGATTGTACAAACAGAGGTGTACCAGAAAGAGCGATGGTGAGGAACTCAACACCTGGGAAACCCCGTTGTATCTCCCTGTTCCTCTCTGATGATGTGGTCATTGCATGGGGCTGAGTGGCTTCCATCTGTCATTGAGCATCTGGGTTTTTTTAAGCTCTACCGAATGCCTTTTTTGGAAGAGGTGAGCACAAACCACATGCCCCTTTTGATGCCTTAAAAATACCTTTAAGGGAATCAAGAGGTGTGAATGGAATGAAATCCCAAGTTTCTTACACTGCCTTAACACTCTTGCCTTGCAATCTCTGGGACCTCTTTTGAAACTGAAATGTATGAGGAAATTAAAAAAAAAATGATGGTACATGAGAAGTTTACAAACAGAAGTCAAATCAAACTTCTTTTCCTTTCTTTTTCTATAGCATCTTAAAATGATGAGGACAAAAATCAACGTTTTCATGATGGTCAAATCCCCTCTTGGTTGGACGGGTTCCTAAAACTTTGAGCTCCTCTGAGATACCCGTGTGAGTAGAGGTGGTATGGAGAGAAGCCATGCCAGGCAGTGTCCATGGTCAACCATCAGTCAGCAGAGAATGGAACTAGAGGTAGAGTTTGGTCATCAGACAGAAAATAATTCTTCAAGAATGTTAATAGGGAAATAATTTGACCTATAAAATATGGGCCACTTGGGATTTTGTTTTCTTTTTTCCCAATTGGAAGACAAAATGTTTGTTAAGCGCGTTCTTCTCGTTTGATTTCTCGCACATAAGTTCTCCCTTCTGTTGTACGGGGTAGATCTGAGCTCTCCAAGTACTTCCGAGACCCCATACGATGTCACAACCTGGTGCTGTGAGTCCTGTCTCGGGCAGCTTCCCAGTACACCACCAAATTCTGGTGGGAAGGGCTGGACAGGAGTGGAGAACTAGAAACAGGGTGTCTCACGGTACGATGCTGCCTGGCACCACCAGCTATGTAGACTCAGCAAGGGCACCCACCTTTGGAATGAAAATACGATGATTTTACCTTCTAGCAAAGATGTTGTGAAGAAAACAACAATTCCTGTGGCATTTCTAACTGGCCACTTTGCTTCCAGCTTCTTTAGAAGATGCTGGTGTCAACAGGCAACCGAGCGCAGTTTGTAAATAGACACAAACTCAACTTCTGTTTTCATCCACACTTCTGAGCACCTTAATAATTAATCAACTAACAAGAGTTTGTATATGGAGGAAATGTTCTTTACTTATATTTAATCAAACTCAGCAATTTTAGGTTTTTTAATGGAAAACCTGTAAATAGTGACGTAAGAGCCAATCTCTGCTTCGTTGCCATCGTGTGCTCTCCAGCACAGCGGCGCTACTTTCCTTTGTAAAAGAGAAACTACTCCACTTAGTAGCTCCAAGGTCCATATTTAACTACTGTTCCTCTAAGAATTATCTCTACCCTTTTAACAAGCAATCTACTAAATGTTCTGAGATGTGAAGAAAACTCACGTGAGACTCGGATGGTGACTAACAGCAGCTTTTAACTGTATGAACCCTGGTTTCTCGTCTTGGTGGGATCAGGTGTAGGTTTATAGCTGTAGGAGAGCTTGTGCAAGGCATTGACAAGCCCAAGAACTTGTTCTTCTTGGGAAGATCTCTCCTTAGGCCAATTGAAATGCCCTTACTCCAGCTGATGAGCAGCGTCGGCGTGAAGGCTGCCGGCTGCGTGGGTGGGATTGGGTGGAAGTCCTGGACCAGGGGTGAAGAAGGCATCTAGAAGGCAAAGCCATTGGAGAAGGCAACTGGAAAACAAAGTCATTGGGCTTTGGTCTTTGCTTTGAGTGGTTGGACATCCCCCGTGGTGGTTTAGAAAGGGGAAACAAGGGAGAACCAGAGGGTTGGTTTCCAGTGTGTTGCAGATTATTGATATACCTCAACTAAAGCTCAGCACTTTTCCTCATGGTGGAAGAAATTCAGATGCTGAAGAAGCTCTCCAGCCTCAGCAGCCCACAACTCACCACCCATGGTCCTGTTCAGCTTTGCTGTGGTCTGGTAGTGGCCAGCAAAGGCTGGGAACAGGATTGTGTGTGCCCAGAGAGGAGGAGGCAGCAGTGGTTCCCTGGTGCCACCCAGAAGACGAGCAGATATCACCCAACCTCTGATAGGAGATGTACAAATGCTGCAGCCAGAGGCATCAACTGAAAATTAGATGTTTGGGAGCCAACAAAATTGAAACCTGAAGGATGAAGATCAGCAATGTGAGAGCTGACTTTTAAAACTCTCTTCTGACAGATCCAGCAACTATTTGCTACTGTTGGGTTAATCATGGAGACGCGCTGACGCGTGAAATCAGCAGCCATCAAACCACGCCAGCGTTTTTCTCGGTGGACATCAGTCACCACGTCCTCTGGAACCAGAAGCCATTTTCCATAGGTTGTTGCATTCAGCTTGAACGTCTTCACCAGAAGCTTACGGGACTATTTATTATGACCATGAAAGTATCAAGTTTTGCTTTGGAATTTTGTCCTAAGGAGGAGTGAGAGTTTGGAGTTCAAATCGAATATTAAACTTCACAAGAAGCTTGTTGACGCCGCTCTGGATTTTCCATCTCGGTTCGTGAGCTGTTATTTAACGTTGTTCCCAAAATGTGGGCGTCACATGGTGGGAAAAGTGGGGAGGTGGAACTAAAGGGGTGGCTTTAATTTGTTACCTGAGTCTGCTCAGCCGATCACAAGCCAGATTTATTTCTCATCTACAACAATAAAAATTAAGGCTTGAGCCTTCCTTGCGTGGTAGCGCGTAATTATTTTGCTCATTATGAGACTTGGAATGTTTATTCCAGTATTAGTGTCCGGTTTTCTTCTGCAAATGATCAATGATATCGAAATTAGCACATGGATCACGTGAATATTTGGATTCTGAAGCTATTTGGTGTTGGGTGGCTTTTCAGCCACCTGTGATTTGGCTGGTGCAGTCCATCTAAGTGCTCAGGGTTATGGGGAAGGGAGGTTCTCCTCCCCCTCTACTCTGCCCTGGTGAGGCCACATCTAGAATATTGTGTCCAGTTCTGGGCCCCACAGTTCAGGAAGGACAGGGAACTGCTGGAGAGAGTCCAGCACGGAGCCACCAAGATGATGAAGGGAGTGGAGCATCTCCCTGCTGAGGAAAGGCTGGGGGAGCTGGGGCTCTTTAGCTTGGAGAAGAGGAGACTGAGGGGTGACCTCATTAATGGTTATAAATATGTAAAGGGTGAATGTCAGGAGGATGGAGCCAGGCTCTTCTCAGTGATGCCCAATGGTAGGACAAGGGGCAACGGGTGTGAGCTGGAACACAGGAGGTTCTGCTTCAACTTGAGAAGAAACTTCTTTCCAGTGAGGGTGCCAGAGCCCTGGGACAGGCTGCCCAGGGAGGGGGTGGAGTCTCCTTCTCTGGAGACATTCAAGACCCACCTGGACGCCTTCCTGTGTGATCTCATTGAGGTTCCTGCTCTGGCAGGGGGGTTGGACTGGATGATCTTTCGAGGTCCCTTCTAATCCCTGACATTCTGTGATTCTGTGATTCTGTAATTTAAACCTGGTCATCAACATGGTGACTTCTACAAACTGCTTCTTCTTCCAGCTGTTTGAAGAATCATTCCAGGGCAAGGTTCACCATCAGGTATTTCAATAAATTTGCAGATGTTACTTATTTGCTAAAGAGGAAAAAAAAAAAGGGAGCGTTGCCATCGTTAATAATATAGATGGTGTGTTGGGCCACCAAGGCCACGTGGCGTGGGATGGGTGGATGCCTTGGGTTTAGAGATGTGCTGAGTGGGAGGGACAGAGGGTGTTTGTTGTGATCTCTGAAGCTCAGGAGTGAGTGACATGGTCCTGTGTGGTGACCTGGTGAGGCACTGGGATGACAACGCAGCGGACTTTGCTGACAGAAGCAAGATGTCTCCAAGTTGAGGAGGACCTCAAGTTTAAAGGCTGATGTTTAAGCCAGTGATCAGGTACGTACGTACCCTTGTGAGTCCCAACCATTATGACCAACCTTCCACATGGTCTTATTTGAAGAAGGAGGAGCATCCCACCACTCTTGAGACTGTGGGAGCTGCTCATGGTGATGTCCATGCAAGGGTCTGTCTTTGCACTACGGCCACCCACTGTCCATGAGTTGGGGACTCCATATCAGGGAGATGATGGTGCAGCTGCCTGCTCAGCTGCTCTTAAAAACACCTTTAAATGGGGAAATGATGCCTCCGATGGTTCAGTTGGTGGCCTGGTGATTGTTCTTCCTCAGTCAAAAATACGTGACTTATTTTTATTACAGTTTATTTTTAATTGTGTTGGGATTCAGGAGATGTCACACCAGCCCAGAGCTGCATCAACTGGATCTTCTGAGCTCTACCATGAAAGTCATGAAAAAAATCACCTTAAATATGGTTTTAGGGACATCCTGGGAAGTGTTTCCTCTGCAAATCACACCTGGATCCTGGAGTAAAACCACAACATCGTGTCAATGATCATTTCTGTCCTTTTTAACCCAAAAAAACATGTATTTTGAGCCATTTCATGCCACCCTCTTAACATTTTGGAGAGCTTGTGGTGAGAACATTGTACAGTGTGGCATTTCAGATCTGAAATGTTCTTTTTTTCTAGATATATATATATTGATTGTAAGAGGAATTGAAGAGGACAGATATCCCACATGGTGTTTGCTCGTGAATAGTTGTATTTGATGTTTTCAAAAGTAAGTTTGATTCTGAAGTTGTACAATATTTGGGTGAATGTCGTCCTCTCAAAGAGCATCTTCACTTTCCGAGACCACGCTCACCACGGTATTTTGAACTGCCATCTGCCCGCTGTCAGAGCTGGTTTCTAACAATCTCGTTGCTAAATTCAAAGAGTAGGAATTTATTTAACAAAAAAAGGAGAATCTGTCCTTAAAAAGATGATCTTTTCTCCCAGGGTTTTATTTCGTTGGTTCTTGGGTTGCGGCAGAACAGGTTGCAACAAAAGGATCTCGAAAGCGTCGCTTTGACTAACGTTGTGGTGAACTTCAGCAGGTGTTTCAGGAAGTCTGTAAAAATTTTTAATAAGAGGGAGCAAGACAGACTGTACCTAAAAATATCATTAATTCCTGTGATGTAGAATCATGGAATCGTTTGGTTGGAAAAGACTTTGAGATCATGGAGTCCAACCACGGACCCAACACTGACAAGTCCCCTGTGACTAACCCATGTCCCTCAGCACTATGTCTACACGACTCTTCAATCCCTCCAGGGATGGGGACTCCATTATGATAAGTGTGCAAACACACAGTATATTTTTTTAAATATAAGCAATATATAGTTTTCCTCCCAGGAAAAACCCCAGCTAATTCAGCGTGCTGAGCAGCTGGAGCCCTTGGTGGTCCCACCAGCTGAGATAGCTCGATATTCTCTCCCTACAGAAGGATACAGAGAAATTAGCTTTTCTGGCCCAAATGAGGAGCAAATCAAGGCTCACAGCACCCTGATGGACCACGCTGTCTCTCAGACATAGAATCATAGAATCCCAGACTGGTTTGGATTGGAAGGGACCTTAAAGCTCATCCAGTCCCAACCCCCCTGCCAGCAGCAGAGACACCTTCCACTAGACCAGGTTGCTCAAAGCCTCATCCAGCCTGGCCGAGAACACTTCCAGGGAGGGGGCATCTACAACTTCCTTGGGCAACCTGTTCCAGTGTCTGACCACCCTCACAGTGAAGAACTTCTTCCTAATATCTCATCTAAACCTCCCCTCTTTCAGCTTAAACCCATTTCCCCTTGTTTTGTCATTAATTGCCCTTATGAAAAGTCCCTCCCCAGCTTTCTTGTAGGCTGCTGTGCATCTCATCCATCTATCTGCTTCTGGAGCTGCATGTCACCACCATCCCAGCCAGAGCTGGATGGGCTTTGCCTGGTCTAGGTGAGGTTCTTCACTCTCCCACAGCAGAGGGACAGGCTTGGCTGGGAACAGAGACAGTCCTGGCATGTCATGAGTCTTGTATCTGCACAGAGCTGGCAGTAGCAGTTTGTTGGTGTGTCACCCCTTGCTCCTCAGCCAGGTTGTGCCACCACTCAGCCTCTGATGGAGAAACAAACAGGAAACTGAAGGCAACAGTGGCAAAAAAGTCACCCATGAGCTGCTGAAGAAGAAACTGAAATATTTAATCTCAGAGCCATTTCCAGAGGGGTTGAACAGCAGGAGCCATGGTGTCTTCTTTTGGCTCTGACCTCTCTGTCCCAAGAGACACCAACTGACAATTCACACCGACTGAACTGAATCATTAAAAACCAGACATGGGCAAGACATGTTCACCATCTTTCCACTGGTGTGGTGGTTTCACCCACAGCTCAGACCACACGGTCCTGCACTCACTCCCATCCCATCCAGTGAGATGGGGAGAGAAACTCAGCAAAGGGCTGGTGGGTTGGGATGAGGACAGGGAGGGTCACTCACCAGGGATGGGCACGGGCAACACAGACTCCACTTGGGGAAGGAAAATCCATGTAATGAGTTCCCAATCAATCAATCAGAGTAGGACAGTGAGACACACCAACCACATCTGACAGCACCTTCCCCCACCCCTCCCTTCTTCCCGGGCTCCCAGCACTTTGCTCCCCATTTCTCTCCCTTCTCCCCCAGGGCACAAGGGACAGGGAATGGGGGTTCAGTCAGTTCATCTGCTGCTCCTTCCTCCATGAGATCCCTCCCGTGGGCTGCAAGAGTCCAGGAACAAAGTGTTTGAACATGGGCTGCCCATGGAGTCATGGACCTCTTTGGGCTCAGCTCCTGGCTCTGGCATGGGGATGTCCATGGGCTGCAGATGGGTCCAGTGCACCTCCTCCCCCCAAACTCTGGGACTGAGCATCTCTGGAGGGTCTCCTCGCTCATCACAAGCACTCAAAGTCACAACTGCCCTTGGGCACAGCTCCAGCGTGGAGTCCTCCATGGCCTACACGTTGGGTATCTGCTCTGCTGTTGAACTTCCATGGGCTGCAGGGGACATCATTGATCTCCTCCTACTCTTCTGCATGCTGATCCTGCTGTCTGAGGTTCTCTGTCTTCCCTCCTCCTCCTTCCTCATTGAAATGATGCTCGTTTTGTTTAGGTGGATGGTCTTTTTTGTTCAAGTCAATGGTTCCTCCTCATGGTTCTCCTTTTTCTTTTCAAACTAGTTCTGCCCCTCATGAATATTGATTTGAAGAGGCATTTCTTTATTGCTGATTGGTTCAGCTTGGGCTGGAGGTGGGTCCACCTTGGAACCAGGGGAGCTTCTTGAAGCTTCTCAGTGTAGTCACTTTCCCCACTACCAAAAACGACCCCCAACACACACACAAACCCAACACAACTGGGCAAGGGTCCATTCCTCCAGCAGGTACTTTGTCACTCTAAATGATGTTCCTTGGAGGGAACCCACCTCCTGCACCACCAGCTGATCAGGGGAAAGGATGGACACTGAGCCCACACGCCCCAGCTACTGTGACTTCATTTCTGACTGAGGTTCCTGCTGGACCTGCTGAGCTGTTTGCCCAGTAGCAGCCATAAAAGAACCAGGATCTGCTCTTTGAGATGGAGAGAGAAAAGAGGGGGTGGAGGGAGAAACCATGGGAGAGAGGAGACCATGGGAGAGAGGAAACCATGGGTAGGGAGCTGACAGACAGATGGAAGAAGTGGAGCTCAGTGGTGGATTTGGGGTTTCCCACCTGGAGGCCTGTTTGCATCTGGGGTGTCTGGGGTGCAGAACTGCAGCCAGACAAAGGTCTCCTTCAGGAGGATGTCCCCAGGGCAGGGCTGTCACTCTGAAGGGCAGTTCTTTTCCAGCCACAGGGCAGGTGGGAAGAATTGTGTTTCCTGGTTCAAAGTCTGTTTTGACTTGTGAGTCGTGCAGCTCTTGGAGTTGTGAGTTGTCTTAGGTGAGGACGGATCAGACACTTCCATTCACAGCCGTGCTGATGAAATCTTGATGGAGTCAGGTTCTCTGTAATTCAAACTACGGAAGAGCTTCTGACTAAGTGCCAAAGCTCACTTTAGAGCAGAAGTTTCATGGCTGGCTCATCACTCTCTCTCCAGATATCTCATAACTAGGACATCTGACACCGTTCCAAATCCACATGTCTGCTCATTCTGGAAAGCCATTTGATGCCTCGTCGATGGAAAGGATTCATGGCTTTTGTTGTTTATGTGAGATGTAGAAACTGTTTCTCCTCGATCACGTTTTTAACATCAACCTTCTGCTGGAGGAGTTAAATTTTATGATTCAGCTAGCAAGACGTGGCCAGTGAGAGTACACCTTGCATGACTTGTAACGTGAAACAGCCCAAGGTAGCAGCTAGAACAAGTCCAGAGGAGGCCACCAGGATGATGCGAGGGCTGGAGCAGCTCTGCTGTGAGGACAGGCTGAGAGAGTTGGGGCTGTTCAGCCTGGAGAAGAGAAGGCTCCGGGGAGACCTTCTAGTGGCCTCCCAGTACCTGAAGGGGCTCCAGGAAGGCTGGGGAGGGACTTTTCATAAGGGCAGGGAGTGAGAGAACAAGGGGAAAAGGGTTTAAGCTGAAAGAGGGAAGGTTGAGATTAGATATTAGGAAGAAGTTCTTCACTGTGAGGGTGGTCAGACACTGGAACAGGTTGCCCAGAGAAGCTGTGGCTGCTCCTCCCTGGAAGTGTTTGTGGCCAGGTTGGATGAGGCTTTGAGCAACCTGGTCTAGTGGAAGGTGTCCCTGCTGCTGGCAGGGGGGTTGGAACTGGATGAGCTGTAAGGTCCCTTCCAATCCAAACCAGTCTGGGATTCTATGATTCTATGAAGGTAACACTGCTTTAGCAGAGTCCCATGGATTGCTTTGCCTTCAGCAACGTTCAGCAGCCAGGTGGTAGCTCCAAAAGCCAAAACAGTTTCTTTTTTCATGCCAAGTTGGTGTTCTGCTTATCAGCTCAGAGACTTCTCACTTCTTTTGGAGGAAACTAAGTTGATTTGCACTGGTTAGGATGCTCCCCTTGGCTAGCCTTCTAGAGAAATCAGGGTGGAGATGATGTTATTGAGCTAAAAAAATTACAGAGAAGTCACTTTTTGGCCTCTCAAACCAGTACAATTTGGAGACCTATGAAGGTTAATGGATCTTTTTTTGGCAGATGTCACCATTATTTTTGTGTGTCACCACCCTACAGAGACAAAAGCATGCTTTTCTCATCAGAGGGAGTTTCAGGTCTGAGAGACCAGTGTAATTAACTGGTAGCCCAGACTGAGTGTGTGGTGTCCATCAGTTTAAAGCAGAAGCGAGTCATCCAGTGTCTATATGCAGAGGGATGGTGGGACTCAGCCTTTAACTCATTCCTTTCACCACTGGCTCTGATCAGTCCCTTTGAGGTCCCTTCTCATTCTGGATTGAGATGAGAGAGAGACAGAAAAGCTCTATATGCTGATTTCAAGATCTTAAACTCAAGCTGCAATGTCACCAAGCCCTTCCTGGTGGGGTTAGAGGTGTCTGAGTAACACCTCTTTCCAGTAGAAAAGAAGTCAGTGAGACTTCAGGATTTCTGAACTCATTGTGATCTTAGTGTCAAGTTTTTGGGAGCTTTTTATACCTTCTTTGGTCAACTAAAAGCAGGACAATCCCAATTTGATATATACTGAGCGATCAGAAGAGGGCAGTCCTTCCCCTCTCTACTTGCTCTATTTCATGCTTGGAAAAAACAAAGTCTCCAAGCCACAGCTTGATGCTGCAGGTCTGTGCTGATAGGGTGACACTCCCCAAGGGTGTAGATATGCAACCCTTGAATGCCACCACAATGACATGGCTGGGTTGGAGCAGGGCCCACAGTTCCATCAACGAAGCTGCACTCTCACCTCACTTGCTCTTTTCACCGCGGAGCTGCGAGTATGGAGGATCTGGGAGGATTATATCCTCCAGAATATCTGGAGGATTATATAGAACATAAAATATTCTATATATAGAATCCTCCCAGAATATCTGAGAATATATATTCCTCCCAGAATATATAGAATCTGAGAATATTATATCCTCCAGAATATCTGCTATAAGATCTCCGGGGAGATCTTCTAGCAGCCTTCCAAT
>NW_010339152.1:0-39080 GCF_000700745.2 Antrostomus carolinensis
GTCCCTTTGGATGACATCCCGTCCCTCCAGCATGCCAACCAAAACGCACAGCTTGGTGCTGTCGGCAAATTTCTGAGGGTGCACTTGATCCCACTGTCTATGTCACCAACATAGATGTCAAATAGTGCCAGTTCCCACATTGACTCCTGAGGGACACCACTCCACACTGGCCTCCACTTGGACATTGAGCTGTTGACCGCAACTCTTTGAGTGTGACCATCCCAGCCAATTCTTTATCCACCGAGTGGTCCATCCATCCAGCCCACGTCTCTCCATCATCATGCACATGGTGCCAGTACTGATCACACCACAGCCCAGCACGCAGGCACCGTTGGCACTTGCACGTTGGCTTCTTCTCCTTTAAGTGAGGTTGAGAGAGAATCACAGTCTTCTTGGAGAAGATAAATCATGACTGATCTGTGAAAGCAGGTGGTGAAACAAAGGATACGAGATGTCTCATACCTAAACATATGCATATACACACACCCACTGCATACATGTATATATAAATATACACACACACACACCATATACATTCACGTATAAATATGTACAAATACATGAATATATACAAATATAAATAATATATTAATATATAAACATACACGTATATAAAAAGGTGAAAGCAGCATTGCAAGAGTAGAGTTCCCATGGATGGTTACTCAGAGAGCCTGGGGATATTCCCTCCCTCCCTCTATACCAGCTGCTTTCCCCCTCTAAAATTCTTAGTAGAACAATAATATTTTAACAGTTGCAGCTTTAAAAAGCTTGATTATGACCATTCATTTCTCCCAGGCAATTGTATATTTAGCAGAAGGGAAAAATTAAACTTCCCAGGGATGGGGTTATTTAACACATAAAATTCAAGGAAATAGGTATTTAGGTCATTGTGGGCATGGTTTTTATTTTCCCTAATTTTCAGATTACTTTCGATTAGACCCGTTCAGAGTGGAAACTTCTTGATGTGAAATAGATACTATCTAAATCATTAGAGCTCATTCATTGCCATGTGCCACCTTTTAGAGCAATTAAACCTGACCCTGGGGTTAGCGAGTGAACACGCAGGGACCCAGGGCACTTCCTCTGAATATGAATAAGGTTGTAGTATAAATACAGTCGGGAGGCAGCATCGTTCCTGGCACAGATAATGCCTTTGTTAGACAGAGCTGGGCTCCACGAGTGTTATTAAAATTAAACTTCCAGTCCATAGTTAGACTATGGAGTCCATTGATTCAGAATATTCTCTGTTGGGATCAGTTCTGGGGTGGTTTGGGTTTTTTTTTTTTCCTTCCTTTTTTTTTTTTTTCCTCCTTTTTTTTTTTCCCCCTGACATCTGGAGTCTATCCCTTCGCCAACCACTCAACCCCCAATTAAAAAGAGAAAGTGAGGGAAACGGACAGACAGACTCCCAGACGGACAGACTCACAGACAGACAGAGTGAGGCCCAGAAGAACTTTGACAAAATTAAAAAAAAATAAAATATATATAATAATTATAATATCTACATTTTTATGTCTTTTGGACGTTAATATTTTTATCAAATGTTTGCCAGATGAACTCAAGGCAGTCTCAAAAATACACCCCTGATTCTCCCCAGATGGGCTTCCTCTCACTTTCAAACTTTAGGTAGTTCTTCTTGCAGCTGCAACGTGCAGCACCTGCACCCCAGATTTGTAGCCTTTTATATAATAATTATAATATCTACATTTTTATGTCTTTTGGACGTTAATATTTTTATCAAATGTTTGCCAGATGAACTCAAGGCAGTCTCAAAAATACACCCCTGATTCTCCCCAGATGGGCTTCCTCTCACTTTCAAACTTTAGGTAGTTCTTCTTGCAGCTGCAACGTGCAGCACCTGCACCCCAGATTTGTAGCCTTTTGATCCCAGTATATTTACAGGGCAAGGAACATCCAGTATGTGAGTGACTGTTTTCCCTGGAAAGATCTGGGAGGCCAACTGACCCAGCAGACTTATTTCAATACCTTCTTCCTTTGGCAGAACAAATGTGGAAGCTGCCTCTACTTACATTAAACAGCAAAGGAGATGCTGGTAAACAATTAAGTGGGGTCTTGTTTTGAGAATAAATCTTCTTATATGCTGCCAAGCTGTGCTAAACAATAACTGTCAGAATCTGTTAAAAGGAAGAAAAACAATATTGCTTGGCACAAAACTAATTCTACTAATGTTTGTTCACAAACTGCATCACACGTTTAGTCCCCTTTACCCCAGGAACTCTCAACAGTCCCAGACAGCTCCAAACGCTGTTTCTTTTCGCTTTCATAATGTGTTAAGTGGGGGAAAAAAGCCATATGGCATTCCTTCCCCTGGCAGGGCAACTCCTCATTAGGCTTCTGACCTGAAATGTAATCTCTGCCGTGACCTATGAAGAAATGCACAGGACCCACCTGCAAAGTAAAAGCCCTTTTGGAGACACAACGCCAGATCCCCAGTCACTGGTGTGTTAGGATTCACCTTTAGGAGCCTTGTCAGCCCGCATTTCATTGCCATGATGTGCAAAGGTGTGACACCATTGAGGTCTTCTTGGGTCATGATGACTTTAGACATGATCCTTTTTTAAAAAAAATTTTTTTCCCTTCCATTTTCTCCATGTTTGCTATTTGCAACACACTGAATTATATAGAATTAGAAAGTTTTCCCTTTTACCTTTAGCCTGGCTCATGACCTGACCCACATGTCATCTGTGTGTCTGTGCTGACTGCCAGTGGCATTTCAGGGATGCTGGGATGGATCCACACAGAGCAGAGGGAGCTGCTGGCAGGAGAAAGACATTTCTCTGTCAAAAGAAAGGACCAGACATTTCTGTATTAATACTTGACAGTGGATAAAACATTGCTGTTTTCAACATTTCCCCCCCACAATGTATTTAGGCAACAATGGTCCTGTGAGCACAGCCAAAAAGGTAGCTCTGCTCACACCTCAAGGACAGAGCAGGCACAAGGAGATGTTCTCCAGGTTCTTGTTTTCAGCATGGCAGTTGGAGGACCAAATTGTACTGCGGTTATCCACGCTGATGGTGCTGTGGGCATATAGATGTTACACAGATTCCTTGTAATAAACACTTGCTTCCTTCCAAGCAGGTCTTTCCGTTCAGTTGCATCTAGAAGTTAAACCTACTGAAGGAACTAAATCAAACCTCATTGTTCCTCATGGACATAATCCGAGAGGACAAGATATGGAAATGCTCCGTGTTGTACCACTTCCGAAATCCTTTAGATCATCCAGCCTGTACAGGGGATGTGCAAAGTCAGAACACAGCATGACAAAGCGAGGTCAGGACTTAATGTTGGGGGTAACACTTTTCCACTATAGTCTATAAAAGTCCAAAGGATTAGCAAATATCCACCGCCATGGCAGATTTGGGGATTCAAACAGAATCTGTTTGCAGGTGGAATTATCAAAAAAGATGATGGAGACTGTTTTAAATCCAGCTCTATCTAAAAATGCCATCCAAAAATAAAGATGCAGCTGAATTAAATTGTTATGAGAAAGGTTCTTCATGTTGCTTGTTATCTTCATAATCATTGATATGTTATAAAAACACTTGTTCAAGAAAAACCTTTCCATTTTAAAAGGTTTGAAGATGGCATTGAAGGTTGTTCACACTTCTGAAGGCTTACTACACCTTGGACTTGTTCAATACTTGGCAATTTTACTTCCGTAATATATTGATCTGGCTCCAGTACCCTCTCAGCAAAGGGAAGCCAAAATTTGGATAGATAAACTGATATGTCACTGAAATCCAGTGCTAAGCAATATTTCCCAACTGTCTTTAACCGCTCATCTTACACTATCCACAAGAGAAACAACTGTGACGATTACTCCAATATTGTGCTCCAAACAGCCCCTGACATGTCTAATTAGAGACATTTTGTTTTCTAAACTGCAAAATTAAACATGTTAATGAACTGTTGAATGCTTTCTTACAAATGAGACATAGTGGGAGGTTTCCTTTCCCTGGAGTAAGGCATCCATGCATCCCCCATATAAAGCTATGTAAAGAAAAGATGTATTTTTGTAGAGTTTGAAGTATCAGATTTTGTATTAAACATGACTTCATTATCTTAAATTGGCTATAAATAAATAAGCATTATGTAATATGATATAAAAATAATCATGCCATTAAGCCTATTAAATTACTCTGCTCTGGTCCTCCACTTGGTCTGACTCCTACCCAGACGCTGTGTGCATCCAGTGGTTGGACTGTTGCCGTTCAAAATCCAGCCTTCCATTAAAATCATCTGCTTGATCAGGGAATGGCATTTCCAATGAGGAGGGAAAGGAAAAGATACTTTGAGAGTTAAAGCAACGGAAATTGCTGGTCTTTTTCTCTTCTCAAGTAAGGGAAAAATTATCATCGGGCCTCAGATAATAAAGACAGAATGATCATAATTCCAGATGGAAATTTTATCATCTAATCCAAATGAAATGGGGTTTTTTTCCAAGTTGAGTGGCTGCTAATTCCTGGGGAATAGCATAGTAATTTGGGGATTCTGCCTGCACTGAATTTATGAATGTACAAAGAAACAAAATACAAACTCATCCTGGCTCAACCAGAAAATAGAAGTTCCATTACACAGTGGGAAACGTATTTTAGTCCCAGATTTTTATGGAGGTCTTGCATTTTTCCTGTGGCTTTGATACCACAACTGTTTGGAAATCCTGTGTTGTTTTGGACAGCAGTGTACTTGGTGACAGAGATCCTGCCTCCACATTTATATGACCTGAAAAGTACCTGCTCCTGCATCTCTAATGGTCTTTGGTCTGTGATCTTGATGCCTCGCTGAGTTTGTGACGTTTCTATGCAGAATAAGATCAAAGTTACTGACCTGGAGTCTGAAACCATCGCCCAGCCTCCCCAGAAGATGGGCACGAGTTGTTTTTCTCCCAGTTTCTGTTCAGGCACCTTCCCTCCATGCTACATCTGTGATGTGACCTTTAAACAAAACTCCCCATTTTTACTTCTCTCTGGCTGGAATGCAGTAAAGCCAGGTACCCAGGGCTTTGATGATCATTATGCCAACTGAGATATTCTGTGCTTGTTTTTCAGCATTACAGGAGCAGACTCTTGCTTCCTAGTGCCTAACAAAGGAGAACTTGGAGGAAACCAAGTTACTGTGGTGGCTGAACAGTTTCAAGTGAAAGCCCTGCTCTCTCTTCAACCTCATGTACAAATGTAGAATCAAATCAGCCACTATGAGCTGATAGCACCTGAGTTAATGAAAACAGCACTCTTCCCCTCTCAGAAGTTCCTCTCATCATACTTTCACATTCCCTAGGGAGCAACTCATTTTCTGTGTAAGGATTTTATTTGAAAATCTTCATATTACTGTGTCATGAGTGTAATGAAATGTCACCCATAAGTTTATTATCTGGTTACAAAATTGTACTTTCCTTTTCACAGAATCCCAGAATTGCCTTGATTGGAAAAGACCTATAAGATCATCAAGTCCAATTGTTAACCCTGTTAACCCACCACTGACAAGTCTCTGACTAACCCATGTCCCTCAGCACTATGTCTACACGACTCTTCAATCCCTCCAGGGATGGGGACTCCACCACTGCCCTGGCCAACTACTTCCAATGCCTCAGAACCCTTTCAGCAAAGAAATTCTTCCTCACATCCCATCTCAACTGCCCTGGCCACAACTGGAGCCCATTTCCTCTTGTCCTGTCACTTGTTCCTTGGTTGAACAGACCCACCCCCACCTCCCTCCACCCTCCTCCAAGGGACTTGGACAGAGCCAGAAGGTCTCCCCTCAGCCTCCTTTTCTCCAGGCTCAACACCCCCAGTTCCCTCAGCCGGGAACTCAGCACACTTGTTCTCCAGACCCTTCCCCAGCTCCGTTGCCCTTCTCTGGACACGCTCCAGCACCTCCATGTCCTTCTTGGAGTCAGGGACCCAACACTGAACCCAGCACTCAAGGTGCGGCCTCAGCAGTGCCCAGTAGAGGAGGAAGAGAACTTCCCTGGTCCTGCTGGCCACACTGTTCCTGATACAGGCTGGGATGTTTGCCTTCTTGGCCACCTGGGCACTCTGCTGGCTCATGTTGTCAATAAATTTAATAATTAAAAAAAAAAAAGTAAAGCAATAAATCCCACCTTCTCTGACCATGAGGCAGAGAAACTAAGCTGTGATCAGGAAGGAGTTGCAGAAGAACCCTGTCTGCCCGTGCCCCAGCAGCATCCAGGGTGTTGCTCAGGCATGCACCTCGATGGGTCCCATGTCCTTGTCCAGAGGAGAAGGGGTGGGCTGCTGTTGTTGATTGATGTCTATTTGCTAGTGAAGGCAAGATAAATGTTCTCCTATTTTAATTCTTATTAACTAGATACTTGACCCCCAAAATCATCAGTACAAATTGTGAGTGTTGGAAAAATGGCCCGGATAGTGGTTCACTGGCACTTCAGGGGCACTGCCAGCTCTGAGTGTTTGCAGTTCTTTAGTGTTATTCTTTTAACCAAACTACATTTTATCAAACTACAAGTATTGCTCTATTGCTAAGTAGTTTAAGTATCTTTAAATATCTTCTATTATCTTAGAATTTTAAGTATCTCACAAGCAACGTTGCTCTGGTTCCTTTTTAAGATGCTGTTAGAAAGAATAAGATCAAAGCAAAGTGAGGGCTAGGGGTTGACTGCAGTAGGAAAGGCAAGATTGGCAGCTCCACTCCGGCCATTAGTAAAAGCATTTTGCCCACAAACAATCTGGAAAGAGTTTTCTCAGGTTACAGTGAAGTTAATGGAGTTGGAAATTCCTCCTCTTTCAGATTATCTCAGCCTTGTTTCTGCAACCTTTAAGTATATGGTGAAGTGCAAGGAAGGTTTTGATAGCAACAGCACATAACTGGCATTTGCCCCCTCCCTGGAAGTGTTGAAGGCCAGGCTGGATGAGGCTTTGAGCAACCTGGTCTAGTGGAAGGTGTCCCTGCTGCTGGCAGGGGGGTTGGAACTGGATGAGCTTTAAGGTCCCTTCCAACCCAAACCAGTCTATGATTCTATGATTCTGTGGTCTGTAAGTGGAGGTCTCTGACAGCTGCAGTGCAGGGGCCTGATCCAGGAGCTCCTCGCTGCTCCCAGTTATCCCAGGTGCAAAAGCATAAGACCACCCTTTACAGGTGCCTTTGTAAACTGAGAGGAAATCAAAACACTTCTAGGTGGATTCAGAACTAACTGGTTATCTAAGGGGGTGGAGAAAATTGACATCAAAACCAGAAATTTAAAAATATACAGCATCTCCCTTTTTTTTTTGGTTAAATGCCATTACATTACTGAAAAAAATACTTATAGTTAATCAGCACTGCTTAATCTTATTCACTCCCATCTGTGCCTCTTTGTAGCCTGACACCTCTCCTGTCCCGAGGCCATGGAAAGCAGAGGGTATTTAGTGCTGGGCTCCTGCTGTTGGAGACCTCTAGAGAGCAGCTGTCCCCAATCATCCTGTCCACAGCCCTTTCATTCCCAGATTACATCTTGCACCAACAGTTTGTGTGTGGGAAAAATCAAAGATGTCAGGGGCTCCTCCCAGGATGTGCACTTTGCGTAAGGTGCCCAATCACTGGGGCACAGGCGCTTGACCTTTGTGCTTGTGGCGAATAATGAATTGGGGGCCAGTTTTCAGGCACTCGCCATCATCTTCCAGCCCCCACCAGAGCTCAGCATTAGAGTAATCACTGACATGCTGAAGCAATGAAAGCAATCTGTTGTTAACTGGTTGAGCCAGCTTGTTCCGAGCCCCCAGACTTCCTCGTTCAGGCGTATTACACAATGGTAATGCTTTCTTTCTTTGAAAGAGAAGAATAAACTCAACAGGGTGAAAGATGCCTCCTCAAAGCCTTCCTTACCCTGTCCAAGGGTTCAAGAACAGTTGACAGAAAATCCAAGGATGAAATTTCAGAAACCGTGGACAGTAATGCAAGTTGAATGTCTAAATAAATCCTAATGGACTAGAAAGACATGATAATGAAAAGAATTTATTTCATATTAGTTTTTCACCAAAGCTCATTGCAATGAATCTATTGAACTAGCTGGGGCTGTTCAGAGTGGAGAAGAGAAGGCTCCAGGGTGACCTAATAGTGGTCTTCCAGTATGTGAAGGGGCTCCAGGAAAGCTGGGGAGGGACTTTGGCCAAGGTCAGGGAGTGTCAGAACAAGGGGTAATGGCTTTAAGCTGAAAGAGGGGAGGTTTAGATGAGATGTGAGGAAGAAATTCTTTCCTGTGAGGGTGGTCAGACACTGGCCCAGGTTGCCCAGAGAAGCTGTGGCTGCTCCTCCCTGGAAGTGTTGAAGGCCAGGTTGGATGAGGCTTTGAGCAACGTGGTCTAGTGGAAGGTGTCCCTGCTGATGGCAGGGGGGTTGGAACTGGATGATCTTTAAGGTCCCTTCCAACCCAAACCAGTCTGTGAGTCTATGAATTACTCACATTCACTGCCCTGGGAAGGGACCTCAGTCTTTAGTTACAGCCAATCAGGGTATTGCCAATGGTTTGAAATGGAAACACGCTTACAATTTCTTTATGGGTGCAACTTTGAACAGTAATTCACAGCAGACAAAATTCTATGTTCTGGGTGTCGACCCAGCTACAAAAGAGGCAGGAGAACTGAAGATGGGCTGCCTGCTTGGTCTTCACACAGCAGCCACACGACAGCAGCTCTGCTTCAGCCTGTTACCAGCAACACGAGTCATCACCCATCTGTCCTGGGCTTTCACCCCAGGTTCTGTTCTCTGGTACTCACTTTGCTACCAGTAGTTGTATAGTTGCATATCTGCCAACAGAAATACTTTAATTGTCTATTTAGCATTTAAATTAAGTGTTCAGTTGGGCAAGAACCAAATGCTGTGAGGTTTCTGCACATGGATGCTCTGCACCTGCTCTGGAACAGCACTGCCTGCCTTTTGCCTTGTGCTTATTTTAGCTTCAAACACAATTCTTTACATCACAATATCCTCATAAAACCATAAAAATAAAGTGCAGCAAAGGACAGAAGAGCTAAACGCCCAGCTAAGCTCATCACAGGAGCCCATGGCTGAGCTAGGAGGTAAATCACTGCTAGCCACCTACGTGGTGCTCAGTAGATGGTGCCAACTTCCCTGGGTCATAACAAATAGTGGATATTTGAGCAGCTTTATGGAGGGGATGGATGGACCAAAGACACTCAGCCTGGTTCATACCCTGCAGGGAAGCCCATGGGGCAGTGAGGTGCTTCCCTTCAGGTCCCTGTCCCCACCACCCTGCCTGCATGGCCCCAGCCCTGCTCTGTGCCTGGCTCTGAGCACAGCCCACCCCTCTGCTCCATTGTTAATCCCAAACTACAACCTGGTGTTCATAGAGCACAACCTGCACTCTCAGGAAAGATGGCAGCTTCAGTAACTCAGGAGATACACGGGCGCGGTTAAGAGTTCAGGACTGACAGCGTGAGAGTATCACACTGAATTGTTATTAATGCCTTAAAAAATGATAGACCCACCCTGGTATCAAATGCCATTCTTTCACTGCAGAAAGACCATGGTTGAGGATATCAACAGTGCTGCTAGATAAACTTGTCAAACCTGGATAATATTATAGGAGTGATTTAAGCACTTTCTCCAGTTGTTAGACAGAGGTTTCTCTTCCAGCTTGGCAAGGGAAATGCTACTTAGTGCCTCAGTCATGTAAAAAATACAAGTATTGTTATTTTATGAACAGTGTGAGATGACACTATCACTCTTTTCTTCTACACTTCAACAGCTTCCTGTTACTGACTTGTTAGCAGGTATTTTGCAGGATTAAATGACTGATGTTATCGAGCTGTCGGGCAGAGTTCGGCATGTCCGGACAGATCTGACCGACCAACGCAGTGTCCCCTCTTCAAGTGCCCAGAGAAATAATCCCCATTTTTCATGCTACACGCCAGGAGACATTGTGAAGCTTGCATAAACAGATATTTTGACAAGGAAATTTAAGATTAGCCTCCCTTATTTTGTCTAATACTTCTTGTGTTTTGTCTATTTTATTGCAGATTGGTTAAACCAGGAGTGCAGCTGATGCAGCAGTGTGCAAAATATGTAGACAAATAGGTAGTGTCCACTTCATTTTTCTATTAGACAATACTTGTGGGTTGAAGAAATCTACTCCAACTTAGGAAAATATTCTCATGTTTCAATGCAAAGTATTAAAAAATGGAGTTTTAACACCAAATGTGTATATTCCAGCCACAGCCTTGACGCTGACCCTCTAGTTGTGCCCACTGACCCTCAGTTAAGAGAACCAGCTCAACCTGTCTGTGTCATAAACATTTCAGTTAAGGACTGTAAAAATTATCAAATGCCCCCTGCTGAAGGGTCAGACCACATGTATCCTCCCTTTATTAATTAGAAACATGGCCATGTGTCAGCAGGGTGCTCCTGGTCCTCCTCATCACCCACCCTCCCTGGGGAAGTCCAGCACTGCCCTGTACTTGTCCTGCTTGCCCAAAGGGACACAATACTCTGTAGCCATTCCTGACATAGCAGATCCATAGGAGTTACCTGCAATAATTTTGCTTTTCTTAATATACCAAAGGCCATTCCAGACCCTCGAGTACCCTTCAGCAGAAGTAAAACAAGTCCATCAGCTGCTCACCAAGTGCAAGGAGAAATAAAGAACAGAAGAGGTCATTGATGTGAAACATCTACAGGTGCCTCCCACCTCATTTTACAGATTTCCAGTATTATCTTAATTTATAAATATATATAATGTCATATGGAGTCTCCACAGAGGTGGCTGAAGCTGCCCAGAGACCATGCTGCAGTCCAGAGGTCCACATGATCCCTGATATTTCTACCCTGCTCTGCCCGTCCTCCAGACCTTACAGGGGTACAAAACATAGAACGTGTTTCTTAAACAACTATCAATCACAACAGTATCAATATTATAGCACCAGTCTGGGCTATTTCCTTTAAAACTAAAACAATCTTGCAATGTACCTTGAAAAATGAGGAAATTGGGGGGATGAAGTCTTGGCTTTCTCCAACGGAGCCATAAAACTCGCATGGCTTCGGTGGAGGTTTGCCGTCACATCAGCTCTTCTGGTCTGGGGCAGAAAGGGAAATCACATGCACAGTGTGGGGTCCCTCTTTTGGAAGGGAAGGTGTTGGTTTGAGGGTCTCAACCCAGCTCAGCAGCGGTGGTATATCTACAACCAAGTTAATAACTGATGTAGGTATCTCCAGTATGAGCTATAAAGTTGTTAATCCGTCACAGGTTTTAATAATCATTTAGCATTTAGTGAATACACTATACTATAAATGTCCTATTAAAACTAAATTAAATGCAGATTTGGAACATAAATGTGCTATAGAAATTTATGAGGGATCTTAGCAGAGAATAATTTTTTTAGGCACTGCTGTGAAAGCTACAGAGTCTCAATTTCTGAGTTAGTATAAAATACTGTGTGTTAGCTGTCAGTTGTTAGAGAATGCATCTGTGGAGGTATGTCCTAAACCCCCTTGTGCAATCCCAAAACTTAATTCATCAGCAGGAAAAGGAATTTCCATGTCTGTGAACAGCAAATGAACAATTTCCATGTCAGTACAGGACCGTGCCACCTGGCATCGCTGGGTGTGAGTCCCACCTTCCCCGTGCTAACCGAGCTCAGAGTGTGCAGAAACGCTCTGCGCATCCCAAAGGCTGCAAACTAAATTAGAGTTGATGATGCTTGTTTGGACCGTCAGTGTTCATATCCAACATTTAAGGATTTCCAGCTGCTATATTGATTGCAATACCAAATTTGATTTCAGGCTTCAAGAAATGATGATTAACACTAAATTTGTGGTTCTTTTCTCTTAGCACTTGTTTGCTGAATTTTTTTAACCCTAAGACCTTTGACCAAAAAAACACAAAACCAAACCCCTCAGCAAGTGTTTCATTTTACACCCTGAATAGGTCCACAGAAACCCGGTGGGAGAGCTTGCATACCAGCTCACACAAAAAAGACTTTGCTGGCTGAGGGTATGAGTCAGTTTGCTCAGCCACAACCTGAGCACCACTAACAAAGCTCAAGACCATTTCAGACACTGCTCAAACCAGAAGCCACCTTCCCCTGGTGGCTTCTGATCTAGCCCAGTTAGATCAGTGCTGAGCCAGGGTCCCTAAACCCCAGCTCCACGCAGTCCCACCCGGCACAGCTCCTGGGCACCACGGGGACAATCACTCCTGAAAAAAGTGGCTGGATGTGTCCACCCAAAAGGGAAAAGAGCTGAGAAACTCACACCAAAATGAAAAGGAAGAACAGAGCAAAAGTACGGACACGCTCAGCATTGCTGCTGGCTCCAGCGGTTGATGAGAAACACGGGTCAGAGCTCCTCACGTTCCCTGTGAGCAGCTGAGAATCTGTCAGCAGCGTTGTCACAGCTGAGTCCTGCAGAAGCAGTGCTGCATTCATTCCGGCCTTGGTTTCCTCTTCTTCCCCGCGAGTGATGATCGGAGCTCCTGCACCCCTCACTGTGGTCTGGAGATGTGGTGTTGATAAATCCAGGGAAACCATTGCCAGTAAATGTCAAGGATATCACACACCATGAGGTGTCATTAGAGGACAGTATTGCATGTGTTGACATGCCCTTGGTAGAGTTCTCATCAACAATACTGTGCATTAATTTGAAATACTTACTCTTTTTTAAAAAACAAGAAAAGCAAACCTACAGCGGTTTCAATGAGCTTACAAAGCTGTTAATGACTGCAAAAGCTGGTCCTCATTCATATTGCAGCCTATGAATATGAATATTTTTTGGCACAGATGGTCAGGCTCTGAGGTAGGTGAGGATTGTATTTTTTGCAGAAGAACAGGTCATCAGTCCTGCAAGGTTTAACACTTTTAGGCAGAGTAAAGCTGTTAGCCAAGAAATGAACATCATCAGTATCATAGTCAAGAAACAGCATCTACCTAAAACTCCTCAGTGGCTGGAAGGTTAGAACAGATCTTAGGGAAGACAAAATAGTGGAGAAGCAGGTAATGGTTCCAATGATTGTGTTTTATTTTAGAGTCATGACAAATTTACTTCATGGTCTGCACCAAAAATTAATGCATAGCTGTCACATCCACATGTGTATTTCCTAAAGGACCATCTCTGTTTCTAGTAATTCTAGAAGCACATGTAAACCTTTAATCAGGCACTATGGAAATCTACTCCCATCCAGACAGGGAAAGAATGGGAGAAAAGAACGGGCAGGGCAAGGGCAAGCTCCTCCAAGAGCTGGAACAGGCACTCTAGGTAGTTTCTAGAGGAAAAAAAAAGAGGCACTTTACATTGACTATATGCTTTCTGCTGAGCAAATCACTTACGGGCCTGACACATCTATTATTTCCATTTCCAACCCTGCACTTGATTAAAGGACACGGCCCATTCAGAGTGATGTTGTGATACAGAATGCTTGTGTTATCAAATAATAACCTAACTGTCACAATACTGGCTCAACGTTGAGGGATCTTCTAGCGTAGGAAGATTAAGACAATTACAGTTCAAGTAAGTACCATTTTTGACTGATTGTTTACAGATATGGCATAGAAGGAATATGGCTTGCTTTGGAAAAGTAGTATGATTTTACTATACAAATTTCTAGCTGAAATGTAGCTAAAAATTAAATGCTCATAGCTCAAAATTACTTGAATCTGTACATTTGTATTCATGTGAAGGGAAGTTGAACTTACAGAGCTGAAGAGCTGGTCCAGCATGCTGGTCTCCCCTTTAAAACTGCAATGAAAAAGCAGTTACCATATTCAGTTCAATCCCTTGGAGTTAGTTTTTCTTACAACCACATGGGAAGCTCTCCAGATCTAGCCTACAGACAACAGACTAGACCTGTGACCAAGTCTTCCCCCCCCCTCCCCATGCCCATAAAGATACACACACAGAAATTCACTCTACAAAACCCCTAGAAGTTCCCAGTGCTTTTTCTAACCATTAATATATGGCCTTTTTCTATACAGGGATGTCACAAAGACCACCACGTCTCCATCACTCACTTCATCTGCTCTTGTACTGCCTGTCCACCAAGAACCACCGTAATCTTTACACTTCTCATAATACAAAGGGAAATGAATGTCACACACACGTCCCACTTGAGACTGGCTAGGATCTGGGTTCTAAACAGAAAAACTGTGAACAGAAAAGTTATTGCTACTTTCCACCCCAGAAGACACCTGGGATTGGAGTGCTGTTCTCTGATCTGGGCTTGCTGTTGCTGGTGGCCTGTTATCAGCATGAGCTGTCCTGTTGATCTCTGTGGGGTGACCTGCACAAGAGCCCTCTCCTCCCTGGGCACTCAAGCTGCTCTGCAGCACGTTGAGCAAAAGGCACGCAGGCAGAAAGATCTTGGTTCTCCATTCCAGCTGAGTCAGGGGCTCAGTATGTGACCTTCTGTCACTTGGTCTTCTTATGTCAAAACCAAAACTGAGTTTAAAACTAGGAACACACTGAGAACCAGATGCTCCATCTGAGCCAAACCTTTCTGAGTAAATATATTGCGAAAAGCACAAATCATATAATTTCAAACTTTGGGAATTTGTATATATTTAAATGTATACAAATTCTGCTGTTTCTCGACAATAGGTTCATACTCTAGAAGAACAGAAATCCAGCAGACTCAAATTAATAATGCATTAGAACAAACATCAGTGCATTGTTTCCCATTTAAGGAACTGCCTGGATATAAATAAACCCTTACTCATATTCTGTGATTTAAATAACAAAATCATTGTTACACAGAGTAACAATTGCACCTTTCAGAAAAATAAGAGATAGAAATTATTTTCAAGAAGAAATCTGAGGAATTAAACTCTGATGGACCAATGCTTCTGCTGTCAGTTACTGAAACCATGTAACTGGCATGTGACTCAATTAAAAACTCTTCCTGTGAACATCCCCAAAATTTTAGGAGAAGACTGAACTGGATGAGTGAAATGCAAGCTCAGGGTGTTTCTACTTTTACTGCTTTACCTAAAGGTACTCTTTCCTCAAAGCAGCCAAATCATGTACTGCAGAATGCAAGAAACGTGCAGTAGGTGGAAACATGGATATAAATATTTGCCCAAAACAACTTAGCTAAAAATCAGAAAAATGAACAAGGATCTGGGATCATGAAATACACCCTCTCTGAAATAATTTTCTTACAGAACCTGTCTACTGGCAGTGGGGTACGGTATTACGGCAGGAGTTCTGCTTTGCCTCTTGGGTTACAGCCTGTAATGAGAATTGCTCATGACTATCCAAGTTCACTGGACAACAGGTTGCTGAATTATTGCATTTTTCCACATCTGCAACAATACCTCCAAATAACACCAGAAAGAATCTGGGCAAATGCTTTAAAAATGTCATTTAAAAAATCTGAAGTACAAAGAAAGGATTCAATTTAATAACCAGTTGTATGGTGCTTTACGTTCAAACAGAATAAGGAGATCCTTTTCCCTAAAATTCACAGAGGAGAAAGTTGGCTGCAAAGTAGATTACTAGCCACTTTATTTTTATTTTATTTCTTAAATGTATAAGCCCAGAGTATCTCACTATAAAATGCACCGCAGCATACACAGCATTTAGAGTGAACAAGAAAAAAGCCCAGATCATAAAGTGTTTTCCTTTGCTTATACAACCAGTTTGTGAAAACAACCATGTCATGAACAAACCATTTTAAACAAACAGAATTTTATTAGTGCACAGTACAGCAAATTGTGGCTATTTCTCACATAACTTTGTTAGACGTTGAGCACGGATTTCCTCTTTATGTAAATGAAAGCCCATAAAACGATGCAATTATCCTCCACACATACATTAGTTTAAATGCTGGGGTGCTACAAAAGTCATTTATCTTTCATACTTTCTGTTAGGCTGCAAGTCAGCTCTGAGGTTTAAATTTTGTTTAGAAGTTCTTGGCTAATTGATCACCTCAGAGATGCTTTAAACACAGGTAAAACACCGACAAAGACTTCTACAGTAAGCTTTCTTAATGGATGAATTGCGACTATCCATCATTCTGCTTGCTACTTCCCTACCACTGTCCCATTAAACCTAATAAGTTCTATTAAAGCTGTTAACATGTGGCATCTGTTAATGGAAAGTGTATAATGCACAAGGCATGAAGGGGACCCAAAGGCTCATAGAAGTAAAGTTTGGAATGGCAAGACAAATTCTGACTGTTCGCAACGTTAGTGTAACCACAGGTTGGTGTTTCAGGATTTTCTCGGAGGCGATTCCCATTTAAAGCCTCGGCTGCACAAAGGCAGCGAGGTTGGGTTCACTGGCACAGCTCTTTGGTGCACATGTTATATTTCAAATCCTTCAGCAGATGAAATGTAGAAGTTGAAGGATTAAAAAAAAAAAAAGTATTTATTTTTGGCTTGAGAAAACAGTGTGACACATGACAAGCCTGGATCTCTTTCGGAGAGGCTGTGCTCTGTATTACTGAGATTAAGTCTGATCATTCCTGAAGGAACACAGAAATCCCCGAACCTGGATGGCAAGGGCTGTAATAGTTGCTCTTAATGTCTGCTGTTAGCTGATTACTGACATCTTGAAAGCATTGCTCGAGCCGGCCTTCTCGCAAGCTTCTGTCATGTGGATGCTCTTGCAGATGGAGAGCATGCGTGGCAGAGAGCGGGTAACTGGGAGCTTCAAGGACCGGCGTGTAATCCAAAGCTTTGAACTGCTCCTCGCTTGTGAGACCGCTTTACTTGTTACTAGGGGGACTATCAGAACATATTATAATGACCAAAGCCAGCCCATGTAGTAACAGCTGTGAGTTTAATCCTCAAATTAGCTCATTAATTCACAGGAAAGTATTTTCTACTCGTCTTTCATTACAAAAAAATGTGTCTGCTTGTTAGCGAAATCTAAAGCTTTAACTGGAACCTTTAAAACATTAGCAATGCACATGTACTTTTCTGTGCCTTAGTGGGAGATTTATTAAGTTTATTCTCTAATCTCTGTTTACAAGCAGAAATATGACAAACATAAATCATTTGAAATAAGGTTTCAAGCCACAAATCCAGTTTACTATTTTCTGACATCATTATGTTATTTCAAACCTGCAATTAATTCTTTTCTTTGTTGGCCTGTTTGTTTTTAAAAACAATTTCACTCCACTTGACCTTTGTATTTCTTGGAAAAATGTTCAAAGTTAGAAATAACTTGAGATGTTACCTGTTAGTGCTTATTTACCATACACAACATGCTAAACTTGAGCCGAAACTGAGGAGATACAAGATGTGGGGGGAAAAACTGCAAACTACCGGTAGCGATCATTATTAAGGACCAGGAGAATTTTCAGGAGAATCTTTGACTCGTGGTTTTTACAAAAACCTCAAAATTAAAAAAAGAAAACAACAAAAAAATGATGATACCTTGCCAACTTTTGCAGGAAACTTACTTTATTTTTGCTAAAACATAATGTTTCCCATCACAGAACTTAGGGACATGGTTTCAGTGTTGGGTTAATGACTGGACTCAATGATCTGAAAGGTCTTTTCCGATCTAGGTGATTCCGGGATGCTGTGATTCTGTGACCAAACAGTGCAAGTGAGCGATGACATCACAAATTACATTTTTACACAGTAGAAGCAAAAGCCCCAGTCCAATGCGCAGCAATTATCTTGCAACACAGTAATGTATCTAGTTAATGCACTACACAATGAATATCTTTTCATAACATGCTAAGTTGTATTTTCTTCTTTATACTGAAGAAATTAATAAACATAAAAAATTAGCTATCTAAACAATAAAGTGGTTTTGCACTTCAAACAAGAACAAGACAGTCCTGCCTGCCTCTTCTGGCATTGTTCACAAGGTAATGAGTTATCATAGAGGTGTGAAAAATCACCTTGGTGTATCCTTTGTTTCACAGTTAGAATCACAGAATCACAGAATTGCAGGGGTTGGAAGGGACATCAGGAGATCATCTAGTCCAACCCCCTTGCCAAAGAAGGTTTTCTTTTCCCTTAGATTTCCTCTTCACCATTTTTCACAGCACAGGAATCATATTCATATATTTTTAAGAATTCTATAAAGTTTATTCTTTCTTGCCAATTTGACGCAGAGCTTAAACTACAGCAAGCAAAATTTTAACCATCCCCTGATGTTCAACCTCAGATTATGACCCATGGCATATCCAGTTCGGTTACAAAGGCCAGGCTGTGAGTGCAGCCCCTCCAGCCAGCCAAAACATGGACGCTGAGCCTGTCCCCAAGCGCCGGGATGGGTCCCTGTGCTGCACACACACTGTGACCACAGCTCTACTTCATAGTTACGGGAGGAGAACCCACACTGCACCAACCAGCACTCATATTAATATACAGCAAATACATTTAAGCCAGTGGACGTGCAGCTGGGAGATATGGCTGCTGTTACACCTACAAATAAGCTGGTGCTGAATGCTCTCCCCAGTGTTCATGCAATCCCTCTGAAGTTCAGATTCCCAGCTGAAGTCGGTGGGAAATGTGCTATTTTGGTAATACTTGACCAGCCTCCCCTCAGAAGCCAGCTCAATGTAGCTCATTTTGGTCTGCAACTCTAAAATGTCTGCTGTTAAACCAGTCTCAGCTATCTTTCAGGATGAAAAAACTTTTATTGTATAATTAGCTTTTCCTTGATCAATAAACTCAGACATGCCAGGCCTCTAGCACAGCTCGCTCAGGACCACACTTTTAATTAATGCAATAACCCAATGCCCATGTCCACAGGGCAAAAATGCTGCACACTATTTAGGTGGGTTATGTTACAGCTTCAGAGTCCAAAAAAAGCCCCAAAACCCCAAACAACCATAAACTTTAAACTAGACAATTTAAAAAAAAATACATCTTTCTGATCCTATAAGCACAGTATCAGACTGGACAATGGGACATGAAATCATTTCCAGGGTCTGTGAGTTTCTTCAGCGTTTCTTCAGCTCCATACATTCAACCTCCTGAGTCCACGACGACACCTCGACATACTGCACATCTGTACCGCAGCACCCCAGACCAGAGGCCAAAGATATTTTATTTAGTTTACATTTTCCTGAGGAACAGATGATTGTCTGCCTTGAAGTGGGAAGAGAAAATCTGGCCCAATGCACACACATCGCAGAACCCAGAGCAGGGGCTGCATACCCCACAGGAAGGATGGGCTCAGCTGAGAGAAAACTGGAGTGCACAAAACCCAACGACATGAACAAATTGCAAAAGAGAAGAGATTGATTCAAGAAAGACCAAGACAGAAAAGTACTGAAGTGAGGAGACCTCATTTTCTCCACCATCCCAAGCCATTCCAGCTGTTAAACAGAACTGAGGAAAAAAACAGCTGCCAGGGCTTTTCAGTCAGATTTTGATTCTCATTTATAAAAGTGAGAGATATTATAAGGTGATGTGCAATGACCTCCTTTGATGGGATAACCATGAAAAGTCTTTCACTTCTCCTTTTCTCTGTGTATGTCATGAAAAGTGCAGGAGAGGCGCAGAAGATGATACCAACCTGAGCAGGGGTTTGGTGTTGCAGTAAAATGTCAGCACACTGCACAGTGGTGCCACTTGAGCCTTTCATGTCACACACAGGACCGATGTTTATTTTTTACAGTGACCCACAGAAAAGTATCTGTTGCAGAGTGCTAAGGTCTGATGGGATTCTGCCTGCAGCAGACCCATGTGAGTTTGGAAGGGCTTAAAAACATTTAACTATTTAACTCTTAACATTTAACTATTTTTGGCTGCTCTCTCACCCTCCTTCTTCCTCCCCCCCCCAAAAAAGAAGCATTTTTTAAAGCACTGCATTTTAACTGCAAATATATATTTTTAACTATAAATACACAGCTATCACCTAAAGGATTTTACCGCAACTTGGTGATGAACAGGACAGTAGCAGAAGCTCAGCATGGTTACGCTGGTGGAGCTGCGGTAATGCTATGCTGAACAACACAATTAATAAAAAGGCTTAATTTTTGAAAATAAAATGCTTAGGGGAAGAGGAAATACTTGAACACCTCTTTAGAGCTCAGTTGCTTAAGGTGCTGAGCATGTTGGTCGTGACCCATCAAGCACTTCAACACATGCCTACCTAGAGAGTAACGCAACGCCTCTAAGCCTTCAGACCCACAAACTGCTGGAGTAAGTTCTACCTGGCCACAGGTACAGAATTGAGCCCATGGCCCTAAAGCAGAAACTATCATAATTACTGTTAATTAATTACAATTGTTGTCATTATGTTATGTCATTGAACAGCAAAAAAAAAGGGCTGTTCACTAATGGCATTACAGCAACTCGATCCCAGTCTCAGGACCAGCAGGACTCCACAAAGCTGGTAATCACGATATCAGAACAATTTTAGTGCATTCTTCAAGATTCAGTTTTACCTTTTTAGGAAGTTTTGTCTGTTTTCGCTGGGAAATGTCTTAAAATGGCTGTGCTGGTTTTGAGATCTCAACTCCCAGTTAAGGTTCTGCTGAAACTTGTGCTTTCAGAAGTCCTGCCCAACTATTTTAGATCAGGAACAGGGCACCAGAACCTCTTTAGAAGCATTAGCTAAACAGTTATACCTCCATCCTATGTCCAGATACACAATCTTTTTTATACTAGAGGGAGAAAAAAGTTCAACTCTTGGCAGCCAAAAAATAATTCAAAGTAAAAAATGTAGTGAGGAAAGCCGACAATATTTACATTTAACAGATTGTAGCATTTTGGTTTTCAAAAGACCGAGTCCAAGGTAATTAAAACTTTGGTGGCCTTTCAGTTTTTAAATTGCAAATAAAGGCTAACAAAACCAAGAGAGTGAGGTCTTTCTCCAGCACATGTGGCATGAGAAGTCCGTGCTGTCACAGTTTGACAGGTGTGTGCTTGTGCGCTGCTAGGACTGCTCTTGCGCCGAGTTACTCATGAAACCTGAGAGTGTTTGTAAACAGTCTGTACTTTCTCAAAAGTGCCCTAGAGATTTGTTACAGGAAGTCAAATTGCTCAAATCTATCTAATTTGGCACGATACGTTGAAAGCATGCTTGAGTGATCATAATTGCACTGGGACTGACTTCATTTAGCAATCTCTAGGCATACCTTTCCAATAACAACTGCAGGCGATATAAATTCAATCTCTTGTTTGTTTCTGAAAGTGATTAGCCTGAAAAATTTGGAATTTAAACACTCATAATTGCAAAGTGATTTATTAAATAAAAAAAAAAGTCCCCTTTTTTCTCCAGGAATGATTTGAGTTGCTTTGGAAAGTGAAAGGGCTAGCAAATAGAAATGAAAGGAAAAAGATCATTCTCCTTGGTGGTGAGCACTGCTCTTATAAGTGCATTTTTGCCTTCTACAACATAGAATATTGCAACAAGAGCATAAAAGATTCTGATGTTTATTTCAAGTGTGGACTTTTTGCTGGGAAATATCTGTGGTTCACTAGGATTAATATAATTTTCCTTCACATCTATGCAGAAATGCATGCAAAAAATAAGCCAAACTAATTGTGCTGTGCAACTAAAAGAACAGAAAGAAGAGCTGAAAGAGTCCCATCATAATTCAGTTTGATAATCAGTGTTATTTAATATGATGAACAAGACTGAAAGATATTTATTTGGTGCAACTATTCATTTTTTTAAAACCAATTCATCTATTACATATTCGCATCGTTTTTATATTGGCATTCTCCAGAAACTGTTGGAGTAAACCCCAGGGCAGGTAAGAATTATTCTGAAACTGAATTCTGGGAAAAGATTTGCAGAAAGAAAATATTGAATTCATAAATATAGGCAAATGCTCACAAAGGATGTTAACTCAAACAAGGAAAAAAAAAAAGACGTAGCATGTATAAACCCTAAATGTCTGATTTCCAATTAAAGAAAAATAATGTGAACTCTTTATAAAGCATGCTTACAAATTAAAAACTGAAAGAAATTAAGTTTGCAACAATTATATTGGGAAGAGCAATTCCAAAAATTCAGAGAAAAATCCAGAATTCATTAGAAAAAAACTGTTTGCTGAGAGTGTCTTGCTTAGTCCTAATCATGAACAGATCCATGTATGGCTCTCTTGCCCTAATTAAAAAGAAGAAATGAGAGATGGAGCAAAGCAGTGAAAACCTCCAGAAGGGTTAACCCTGTAGCCCCAACCTTTCACCATCAGGAAGGACTGGGTTCTCCGTGCAAAAAAACCCAGAAGCTGAAGTCTCTTTTCCACACTGATTCCTTCATATTTTCTATATAAGCATCTTCCTCCTCCTCTGTTCCAACCCAAACTGTCTTTCAACTTGGCAAATTCTGTGCTCGCAGATGGACAAAACATTGTGCTCAACATCAGAAATGTTACCTCTCAACCAACCACCCTGATCCACTCTTGACAGCATATTCAGCACTTCAGTAAGCCAGAAACACCAGCACTCCACCAGCACCAGCATGGCAGCAAAGCTGTGGTGTTTCATCATGAGGTGTCCACCTCCATGTGCCCATCCCACCCAAGAGCTGCTGACCTACCTTGGATGCTGCCGTTGCTGGTTGCCCACAGCACATGCTTTAAACCATGCTAGGAAAGGCAACAGCGCTGAGGACATGGAGGGAAAAGCAGTTACACATATTAGAACTCAAATCTTCCAGACATTTCTGAATCCCTACAGGGCCCTGTGGCAAGTTGTGAATCCCATGTGACTACAAGGAGGCAGCGCTGGAAACCCCTGGGGAGCATCTGCTGCCTGGTGCCAGCAGGTGTATCCAGCCAGGAATGGGGCATTTAAGTGATGCTGGAACAGAGAAGGAATTTCTCAGACCCATCAAGCTCTGCCTAAAGTTTACTTTGTTTTTAAAGTAACAAATTAACTGAATTGTCCCTAAAATAAAGCCAAACCTCAAGGCGAGTCCGATTTATAAAGGATCTGTGCACAGTCTGTTTCAAACTAGGTGGGACCTTCACCTACCTAAGGAAATAATTTAGTGCTATAATTTAGCCCATTTCCCCTTCAGCAATACTACTGCTTACCCAAAACATCTCCATTTATTTTTAAACCAAACTTATTATTTATTTGATGGGAGGGAAGAGAACAGAAAGAGCGGCACAACCTGAACATTCATCATTGTTGTTTGTGCTCCTTGAAGGACATTGTTGAATTATTGCTATAAACATTCCACATTTGGCTAAATGTTGTTGATATAAACAAGGATTTTTCCTCATTAAGGTAATTTGGTGCAGTCTGAGAAACTGATTTATCACAGAATTAATTAAAGGCAGATATGATTTGTGGCTCTCTGTACTCGTAGATGTTTCAGCATAAACATCCCCATTAAAATTAAATTACTGCTAATCCGATCCTACTAACAATAGTTTTTAAATACACTTCACATATGCAGACACGAAGAGCAGCGTGGGCAGCAGGTCGAGAGAGGTGATTCTCCCCCTCTACTCCATTCTCTTAAGGCCCCACCTGGAGTACTGTGTCCAGTTCTGGAGCCCCCATCACAAGAGAGACCTGGAGCAGATGGAACGAGTCCAGAGGAGGCCACGAGGATGATCCAAGGGCTGGAGCAGCTCTGCTGTGAGGACAGGCTGAGAGAGTTGGGGCTGTTCAGCCTGGAGAAGAGAAGGCTCCAGGGAGACCTTCTAGTGGCCTCCCAGTACCTGAAGGGCCTACAAGAAAGCTGGGGAAGGACTTTTCATAAGGGCAGTTAATGACAGAACAAGGGGAAATGGTTTTAAGCTGAAAGAGGGGAGGTTTAGATGAGATATTAGGAAGAAGTTCTTCACTGTGAGGGTGGTCAGACACTGTCCCAGGTTGCCCAGAGAAGCTTTGGTGCTCCTCCCTGGAAGTGTTCTCGGCCAGGTTGGATGAGGCTTTGAGCAACCTGGTCTAGTGGAAGGTGTCCCTGCTGGTGGCAGGGGGGGTGGAACTGGATGAGTTTTTAAGCCCCTTCCAACCCAAACCATTCCATGATTCTATGATTCTATGATGCCCTTATTCAAATTTGGAGCTGTGCAGCACAGAGTCTCAAGCTCCGTGAGTTGTCATGGTGCATAGGTGGAAGAAGAGCTTTGCAGATAGGTTGCGTGGCATATGGTACCTTCACACTGAAGGTTTGCTGGCTTTGGAGGAGGGCAGGTGAAAATCCTGTTTTCTTCTGCAGTTTTCCGGTGAGGTACAGAATTAAGGGGGCTTTCTTGGGCTGGGGAGAGGATGTAACTAAGCAATTAAAATAAAAAAGTCGTTCCCTCCTTCTCTCCAGTCTGGACTTTAGGTAGTCCAGAGAGGCAGGACAAGGACCAGGTATCAGTCAGACCAACTGCCCCTGAATCAAGCAAGATGTTTCTGCAGCACCTTGGTTCAAGGAGTCAGTCCTTTTATATAACATTTCCTAGACTTTTTCTTTTCAAAAGGCTAGAGAAAGAAGAAAATAAAAAAGACAGAGTTGTGGATGATGTTCTGCTCATTGGACTTGGGTGTTTTGCAGCTGCAGTTCCTTCAGAACACACATTGATCACTCACAGGTGCAGTTCTTTGTCTCCTCTAACCCAGAGGAACCTTGATGCAGCTACAGAGCTGCCCCAGGGAGACAGACCTGGACCCCAGTGCTTTTCTGGGGCAGCATCTGGAGACCCGAGAAGAATGGGACTAGAAACTTATGCTTATAGACCCTGAGTCATCCTTTTACAGATTGCTCACTCTTTCTTTCACATAAACCCATCAGGGAAAGGTTCACAAGCACTAACCAAAGCTACTGAAGTGTTGCTCCTCTTCCCCTTACAAGTGGTCCTCAAAGCACATCCACAAAGCACAAATTTGGCCCAGGTTCCCAGGTTGCCTTTACATGAACTGTTTTGGATGGCACATGAAATGGGCAGCAGCATCAATTGTACCAGTCTGCCTGAATCATAGAATTCATGGTTTGGGTTGGAAGGGACCTTGAAAAGTCATCTAGTCCAACTCCATGCCTGGAAACCAGGTCTGTGCTCAGGGAGGTACTGGTTAAGACCCTGCTACCATTTGTTTTGTTTCACATGTGTTTGTTCATGAAAACTAGCAAACAAATATGTTGTCCACCCCTGCTCCAAATGTACCAGCATTTGCTCCTGGGTTCTTGAAAGTCAAGGGGGCACAGACCTTGCTTGGTTTTCGTACACACTGGTTACCACAGTTTCACATATTGGTTCAAATTCCAGGGAAATCAGAAGTGATCATATAATATGGATTTTCTTACTTGCCATGAATACAGATTATAATTTGATAAAGAAAGCAAAGACTTCTAATCTTGACATAGAAAGAAATCTGGTGTGAAAAGGAACAGGGAAGAAGAGCAATCTAGCTTAGCTCATGGAAGTATGCCTCATGTCTTAAGTAAGAGCCTCTCAAAGACTGAGGTACTTGCTGTTCAAAACATAGATGAAAATACCCAAATTTATCTACAGCTAAAGGAAATGGGCATCTTGTGATTTAGGAGAAGCCCCCTTTCTGTTCCCCATCTTAGTGATCAATCCTGTAAAGATGCTAAACATCTCCAAGCCACTATTAATTGAGTCTGCTAGTTACAGTGTACAGCAACTCATAATCCATGAACACCACAGAGCCAGATAGAGTACATATTTACATAGAGGGCCTTTGGGAAGTCTAGATTAGTCTCAGGACAACTTGAAAGGAAAGATAAGGAAGCTTAAGGGGACTCTTCCTCTCCTGCAGCAGACAAATGAATTAGCAGTGAAGGCTCCAGCTCTGGTCAAAGGGAAGGGATAATGTAGTGATGAAGTAGGTCTTAAATCATTTTGATGTATTTAAGTGTCACTCTAAAGGAGATCTAGAGATGTAGAGAGAAAACAAAGTATCAGTCAAAATAATCAGGCAAATCTGAGGATGCCATTGGTCAGTTGGATACATAGTTTATTCAGCACAAAATTTCAATCATTTTGAAAGGATCTTTTTTATATTGTTCATTTAAATGACAGAACTTTTGTTTAATTGAGTTATTTATCCAATTTTATTATTCCATTTCTCTCACAGGGGAGTCTCATAAAAACCATTGTATTTTCCACAGGCAGAACAATATTACGTAAGCAGGGGTGGTTACGGGTTCCTTAACCAGGAAACCACAAACAGTTGTGGAGACTCTGGTGGCCCTATCAAGGAAACAAAAGTCCTTCTCTCATCTCTTTCATAGGACAGAGCATGACTCCCCACCAGAATATAAGCCAGTTAAACAGGAACACTGGAGTCAGCATTCTGGTGACACACAAAGTTCCCAGCTGAGGCATGGTAGGCATTAAACACACCAACATTCTATGTAAGTGGTGTGTGGTGTGTGTCTGAGATGCTTATGGGATTGCCAGGTAGACAGTTGAATTTCTGAGAGGTGGGAGAGGAGAAGAGATGCTCCTTCAAAGTCACCACAGTGCAACTCAGGAACAAGGGGATGGTCTGGGATGCTGCAGAAAAGCAAAACAGTCCTATGCCAGCACTGATTCCAGTCTCCAACCTGAATCACTGAAACAGAGGCAACAAAGACAAAACATTGCACTCTTCTATTTGAGGTTTGAATTTCACATCTGACACAAATCACAGAGATAGAGGACTCAGGGTAACACAGGGGAAGAAAAAGTCCTTTTTGCATATACTTTTCCAAAGTCAGTACTCCTCAGGATACAGGCACATAGGTACTAATGTATAGAAAAAAACCATAACATTTCACTTGGAACTCATTAACTAGGAATTCATTAAAGTCTGTTGCCTTCATGCAAATATTTATTTCAGGGAAGGGTATCTGCATATACATTGTCTGGGAGGGGAGAGGGAGAGTAAGGATTTATCTCACAGGATTTGAGAAGATACCAAAGTCACGTTGTTCCTACACTTCACATAATATTTGTCTGTCAATAGTTGCATTAAGTGGTCTGCATCTATTACGGGGATGGATGCTGTCATCAAAATTAATTAGGGGCTTATTTGGCCACAGTCGCATTTTGTATTCTGCTGGCAATTCACTGTCTGGCACGCTAATGAAAAGTAGGCTGGGAAAAGAGGGCACTAGTGCATAAGAGCACAAAGTATGTAGATTATTTTTGCTTTTCCTAATGGAATATTGTGGGGGTTTACAGTCATTTAAAGACACTTTTTTCTTTTTCTTTTTTTTTTTTCCTATATCCCCATACTACAGAGCAGTTGTCATCCTAAATCTTAACTGAAGATTATTTGGAAAGCACAATTAATGGCTATGAGATAACACCATATCGGCAAAGTTAGATAATTAATGAGTAATAACTGATGTACTTGTGACTGCAAACAAATGTGTCTCCACTTTAAACTTAAGGACAGACACAAATTCCAATTCAGCTAGAACACAAATACATGGGCATAATAAAGCTCAAATATGAATTGACCTGATCCTTTACACACCGGTTCTGGAGGAAGAGAAATGGAAAAATGAATCAGATGTGAGTCTACCCCCCACCTTTCCAATACCAGAGCTGTCTTTGCTGTGAGCAGTCTTGCTGTACCATCTGGAGAAATACCCATATCCCATGGTTCATTGGTGCAAAACTGTCAAGGGACCTTCTATAGCACTCACAAGCTCAAGAAAACCTTGCTGCTCCTCCCAAGGCCACCAGCAAGGGAAACTGACTGCAAATGTTCTCGCACAGGCACCAGCAAAGAATCATAGAATCATTAAGGCTGGAAAAGATCTCCAAGATCACCAAGTCCAACCATCAACCCAACACCACCATGCTCACTAAACCATGTCCTGAAGTGCCAAGTCTACATGTCCTGCAAATAGATCCAGCCTGGGGAACATAAAGCGCCTGAAGTCTTCAGGAACGTAATTCAAGTCCTCCACCTACACAACAGTGGTCTCACCATCACAAAATCAGACACAATCCTCTGAGAGGAGTTACAGCATTGCCCTGCTCCCCTGGGTGTTACACACAGCCTACCTGAAACGCAGTCACCACAGTTGTGCTCAGTGGGACCACATCAATTTCTATTGCTATTTCTCAAGGGTTGCCTGGGGTCCAGGTGTCGTTCCCCAAACCACCGCTGTGATGCCTCGTACTGCTGTCTGCTACCTGCCTCCTGTGATGGACTGAAACCAAGGAAACTGTCCAAAAGTTCTTCTTGTTTAGCAGGAAATTCTCTGCTGCCCCATGCTGGCTTGAATCTGGCCTCTAGGTGCCCAAGTACACAGAAAGATCACACAAAAGGTGCCTATTAAGAAGAAATAAATGCATATTTTAAACTTATTTTAAAAGCTTGAATAATGAGGATTTTAGAATGTAGCAGCAAAAAAGGTGGTTTATACACAAAGAGATTTCTTTTATGCAAGTATATCCAGTTTTCTAGGGTCAAGAAACAGTAGCATACATGTGTTTTACCAGCAAGAAAGAGGGATGGAGAGTAAGAGAGGGAAGTGCCTCTTAGGGAATAAGTATCTTTGTTCATTTTGGTCCCAAAATGCTGAATCTCACTAACTATGTTAGTGTAAAACATCGCAGCACCCAGAACTGGCAAAGACCAGGCTGTGTGCTGTCTGCAGGCTCAGGGGATAAGTATTCACCTTCACAGCTCATTGGCAATTTGCTGTAGGACTGTGATCCCACAACGGCAATACGTTTCCTTCCTGTGAAGGTGCAAAGCTTTTCATCATTTTCATGGAAGTAAAAAACACCCACGTACTTCTCTTAATCCAACACACTGTGTGTTGAAAATGCAAATTCCCTGTATAGGAAGTGGGGCAGTTCAGCTCAATCATTCAGAACTCCTCTGCAGAGATTTGAATACAAAGTTCTAACAAGGCTTGGGTGGAAGTATCTCATATGCTATCACAAAAATTAGCCAACACTGTCCTCCTAATTTTTCTTACTAAATTGGTCCATTTCTTAGCACAGTTCAGTTGCTTGTTCAGTAACTTGTGGCTGAGCTCACCAACACCACCAGATGGAAATAATACCCAAGAGGAAAGGATTTTTCTCAATCAGTCATAGTCTTACAGCCCTTGCCCATCTATTACCCCTAAGTTTGTGTGCACAATGCAGTGACAAGAGCTCAGCACTCTGCCAGTGCCACCTCATCTTTCACAGAGCTCAGGACAGTTCAGCAGTACAATCTGGACACTGTGGAGTGTTGCAGAAAAATGTTGAAGTGTCACATCAGTGTTTTGCAGCCTCCAGACCTACTTGTGGTTCCTGAATGTGGCTGCATTTATGAGCTTAATTTTGCACTTCTGGTTGCAAAGTGAATACAACCTACTAGGCCTAATGAATTACCCTGATCTAGAAAAAGAATGTGACGAGAAAAACAAGAATTCAACAGAAGTCTAAGGAAATTGATAAATATAATGATTATAGTTTTATCCTGCTAATTAGCCCAGCACACAATCACTAACAGGATGTATACAAAAGGCTGTAAATCTTCAGCACCTCTGGGCTCCCTCCATGCAATTCATCCATCCTTCAGAAGCAAGAAACCTAATAAAGGGATGAGACAGGTAATTCAAAAAGTTTCAGTATGTCACCAAATCATCCTAATTTTTTCTGTTTGCATTTGTGACTCAACACCCCTGACTTCCCTTCCTTCTGAATTAGCCCCATCAATCCTACAATGAAACAAGACATTCTGCCTTTCAGTCTCTTGACCCAGAAGTAACATCCTTTTTGATCCAGCTATTTGTATTTGGTCTCCACCAGTTCAACTGCAAATACAAGGGTGAGCTACACTATTTGGACTTGGAACCATTTTCCCCAAATCTAAGACTCAATAGAGAGAAAAGGGAGGTGTTGGATTTGATGGTCACCTGTCAATGCAGAAGAGTTTATTGAAATCTCAGTGAAAAGCTACTGTTGTGCAGTAGGCAATTTTCAAGTGTTAATAAAGCAGCCAGTTTTGCCAAGCAACACGCCAGCTCCCAAGATTATAATAAATACTTGAGCATCCTGCCAAATTGCAGTGCAAACAATAAAGCATTTTCTGTTATCAGAGCACAAAAAGCACTCTTAACTAGTGTAATTTGCCCCTTAACTTTAATTCAAGGCACCCCCCAAAATCATTATCCCCTGCAAGGCAGGGATCATTTAAGAAGGCAGCAGCCAAGCCTGGCTGGGGAGAGCTGGAGGCCTGACATTAATAAGGTGCTCTATGCCTGAAAGACCATAAAGGGAAAACCTTAACTAGGTGTTATAACAAGGGGATATGAAGTGTCACAAAGTGTGTAAATGTCACGAGTTCTCTACGAGGCCTCTATGTTAAAAGTCTTCCTCATTTTAACTCCCCTGGGTAAAATATTTTCCTTCTGCTGCTGCTCCTTTTAAAATATTTTGATAACAAGAGTGCAAATGATAATTTCAGCTGCGTGTATGCTGGCAGCTTTGTGGGATGGCAGCACAGAACACAGCACTGAGGAGAAACAGGGAGTACAGAGCCCGATAACAAAAAGCAAGCGTATTACTATTAAAAGCTGTTTACAGAGTGCCACAAGGTGTTTCAGATACGACATAAACCCTGCTTGGTACCACCAGCATTTACAGCCTCACGTTCAGGCATGTTCTTTACCTTACACACTTGGTAAATCCATGGGACAATTCCCATGGATTAATGCCTGTAGGGCTGGGGGGCTGTGAACCCAATCCAGCAAGATTGGAACCCCTCACTCACATAGAACTAATTGCAGGATTAATCACTGTACTAAACACTTTGTTAGGCAGGTTGCTCAAAGCCTCATCCATTCTGGCCTTCAACACTTCCAGGGAGGAGCAGCCACAGCTTCTCTGGCCAACCTGGGACACTGTCTCACCACCCTCACACCAAAGAAATTCTTCCTCATGTCTCATCTCCATGTCCCCTCTTCCGGTTTAAAACCATTGTCTCTTGTTCTGTCACACTCTGCAGGGATCAATGGAGGGAGCCCTGGAATGGAGCCCAAACAGAGTTTGTGTTACATCACACAAGAAACATTTCTGGAAAGAAAAAGACAGCCTTTTTTATCCCCCCCTTTTTTGAGAGAGAGAGGATGCATTGGAGAGATAATTTTGATTGAGAGATAATGTGTTAAAGAAAATGTGATAAGAGTGTGGGCATGTAGAAGTTACCATTTGCAAAGAAAAAAAAAAAAACAAACAAAAACATTACTCTGCTAGGACCAAATATTTTATAGCCATTCTTATGAACTGTTTTAACTCCTAATTCCTGGTACAACCAGAAATGGTAGTTTAAAATTGCTAGGAGACCTCCCAGCCTGTTCCTTCTCAGCCTGCCTCCTGCAAGGGCAAATCCCACGAAGCAGAGGCCGCTGCCTGGGTGGCAGCCGCAGTCCCGCTGGTGGCAGTGGCAGTCCCGTTGGTGGCATTCATCTCACCCACGCTTCAGTCCTGCACGAGCTGCCTCAAAATAGTCCTGCATTTTACACCCAGCCTTATCTCCGCTGTGGACAGGAATATGAATTGCTTCACGTCATGTTTTTTGTTAATGAGAAGAGTGCTGAAGTGCTGTGTGTGGAGCACCTTCCCCCAGCCCTGACACTGGCATTGCTGCCTGTGATGAATTAGGACTGTGCTTGAACCTAAAGACCAGCAAATTAACAGTTAATTAGGAGTTGATAAATAGCAGAGTCACACAGACCCTCTGATTTAGCTTGTTTTCAGCTGCTGCCCTTCTTCTGTATCTTGAAACAGCAAGTGTTTATGTGCTTGTAACAAGTGCCTGAGTGGGCCGCCATGTCTGGGGTTTGTCAGGGGCCTGGATGACTCTCCCGCCGCCCCCTCCTGCTCCCGCTCGCTTACAGGGCTCTACTTGACACAGCAGCTTTATCAGTATTTATCCTCGAGATAAAAAGATGTGACAGTGCTTTCAGGGAGAAATTAGGCAGTGTGGTGGAGGGAGGGGAGCACTTCTGAGCCCATCCCTCAGTAAAGCCCGGTTCACTGCCATGGGGGCACTCCTGGGCTTCGAGCTGCCTCTCATAGGGACCGATATCTCACCTGCCCACGTCAGACAAACTCTGGGCTCTGAAGAGGGGTATTTTACAAATCCGAGGGGACTGCAGTTCATCCCTCCTCTCTCCAAGAAAGGATGTTTTCGCAATTCCTGCAGAATCCACTGAAAGAAATTCCCCATTTCATGGGAGCAGCTTCACTCCACCCACCTCAGGCAGAGCACAAGCGCTTTGGTGAGGTTTCTGCGCACTTCAGCCGGAGCCCAATAGCCTCTTTTACGTCTTGACATCGCTGGTCAATGCAGGGGACTAGAGAAGGTTACCAGTAAAATTAAATTAAATTATAAAATACCTAGATTTGGTTAAATCTGTGTAGTACTGGAGATGCTGGACATTTGCAGGACCACCTCAGGCCCATGAAATCCATTAACAACGGCTGTGTGCACAGTGTAGGTGCATGGGCTGGTGTGTGCACATACACAAATTCAGTTGTCTTTCCTCTGCTTCAGAACAACTTTAAGACCTAAGGTTGGAATAAATCTGAACTGCCTTGAAACAAACCTGGTTTAGACAGCCATGTTGCAGGGGCATGACCAATATGTGTTTTCAAAATTTTGAGGTCAATAGGGTTAGAAGTTTTTCCCTTATGAATGAATGGGAAGCTGAGTGTATGTACCTATGTCTCAGTGAAATAACATTGCTGAGATTCAGCTGAAAACGTTATCTGTGTCCTTCAAAAAAAATGTCCACCCAGTGGAAAGCCGCATTACTTAAATTATAACTCCATAACATCACAAGGAAGGAGGGACAACAAGTACTCCTGGGAGAAAGAAGTGCCTCAAGAGGTAAAGAAAGCGGGGTGCATGGGCTAAATTGGCAGGCGCTAACGAGAATAAGCCACTCATCCTTGGCTCTGCTCCAGCCAAGTGAAAACACTTTACCTCCCATTTTTGTGTCCCATTTTTACCTACTCAGTGGTTTTGTAGCTCTGCAGGGTATGGGGCTTTCAGCAGTTTGCTCTATGGCCATGTCAGGAATTACAAGATTTGACCAAAAGAGAGGAGAATAGACCCAAAACATTGCTTTTAATTTGAAGGGGCTGTATATTCACGAAGCAGGATCTGAAAGAACCCCTGTTAATAAATACGTAAATCAACAAAATCCCTTAAGTGCCTTAAAGGTGATTAAACATACACTCAGATTAAATTAAATTCACTGTAGCTTTTACACATTTCTTTAAGTGACTTGAATAGGTTTGTTTTCCCTTGGAAAAAAAAAAGTTTTAAAAAAAGTGTTACATTCATATAAGAGCATTGCTTCTCTCAATAAAGGCACATTCAATCAAATCCAGAAACCAGCATTTAAATAACATCACAGCTGTGCTTAAACCAACAGCAGAAAAGGCTGCAGTGAGGGAGTGATACCACCTTCCTCCCTAGTCCTGTGTTATAAAAAGAAGGGCACCACTGTTAAACAGAAACAATTTACCAGTTTTACTTTGGGAGTCTCTGTGGCTTTGCACGGCTAACACTTGGCTCCAAGTACCATGTTAATTGTTTACTGGATTAGACTTCCACTCTTGGAGATGTGAAACAAGATGGAAATTTACTTTGGAAGTTATTAAACAGTTACCAGTCTCCGAGGTAAATTATCGTCTGCAAATATTAATATTCATCCTAATTAATGGTGGCCAGTGATAAATGGTATATCAGTTATCCTGTTACCATCCATCCTCACTCTGCAACATGACAGAGGAACTGGGCCTTGTCAAACGAATGCCTTTGTAGTGATAGGTTTCATTTACCATCAACTCTCAGAAATGTAAAGGACCTGAAATAAAATCCAGGCTACTGCAGGAGTCAGTAGGAAATCCTTCTGCAGGAGTCAAATGGACTTTTAACCAGGTCCTGTAAGAACTGACCATGGAGTTCTCAGATAATTTTTGTTTCTTTCCTGTTCAGCAGCATCTTGTAATGCCTCTCCTCAGCTTCACTTGTTCCTCACAGAGCATACTAATAAATCCTTCTTCATTTTTTTGAAGAAGAAACTGAGTTCCTAGTATTAACAGCTGGAAAAAAAAGGTCTTGATCTGGCTGTATGTAACTAAATTGTCCTGTTTCTGTATTCTTGAGCACACACATAACTTTAAGCAACTGTTTTAATCTGTCTTTAAGAATCCAGGTCATTCCTTATACTGCTCTCTGGGATTTTCCTCAAATTAGATGCCTTCAAACAGATGTGATCTTTTAAGGTTTGAGTTCACAGTAGCAAACTTAATCTACAGTTATCTTATTAATCATGTCTTCTCATAGGATTAACACTGTTCTGCAGCACAGACCCTAAGTGTGTGGGGGAACAACTGGTGGTTATATTTAACCATCTAATTTCGACTCCCTGTTTAAGTAAAGGAAACAATAATGGTGGCCTTAATTGCAGAAATTACCAGTTACTTTGAGTTTGACATGTGCTTAATGACTAAATGGATGGAAATACTAAACCTAATGCCACTTGTCAGACAATTGGAATTGATAATCACCTCTATAAAAGCCATTGATGGTAATCTGTTATGAACAGATTCAGCTAATTCCAAGCAGAAGTGGTGTTATTACTTAGCTTTAAGACATAGCCTCTAGTAGATAGGCAGTAATGGAGAGTATTCACATGTCATTTCAAACAGAAACACACATCCTGTAAAGAAAACCACAAAGTACTAAGAGGCAATGTTGTTTCCATCACTATTGTTTTTCATAGACAGTGCTTATTTTCAAGCAATAATGCATCTGCCTTATATTGTTGCCTTATATTACCGTCTATAACGTATTCCATGTACTATTTGTGCTCCACACTCCCAAATAACACTCTTCCTGAAGTTGTGATGAAGTATGTTGACGTGATGTTCAGTACAAAACCTGGATCTCTCTCCTCCAGAAGGAAAGAACCCACAGCAAAGCCAAGTTGTTAACATTTGGTGAAGCTGCCTTTAGTGGGAGAAAAGCCTTAGAAGGGATAATTGTAGGACTGATACTGAACAGATTAGTCTCAGTGGATATCCCAGGTGAATTTTCTTAAGTGAAGGCATGCCGAAGGGCTTGCTGATGTCTGTCTTGTTTCTTTGATTTCTGTCTCCCCAACAGCTTGGCTAGTATTTTTTCTTTTTTTACCCTTAAAAATTATTTCAGCAGAATTTGCAACTATCTTATATACTCCATAATTTACACAGACAACCTTGGTCAGTCCCAACCAAAACATTAACATTGTTGTAACCTAAACAAAGCCATAGCAGAATGTGATGTTTTTGAGGAAAAGTGTAATCACTGGTATAGTTTTTCCTTGCCAGTTCTGTAAAATAGCTCCTATTTTCCTGGGCAAAATGGCCTACCCAGTACTTTAACAGGTTCCAGCTTCACCTTGGGAATAGTTAGATTCCCTTCCTGCATAAAATAAGAAAAATGAGGTGGAAAGCCATTATAATGCTTATGCATGGTTCTCTACCCAGATTGACCAGGTCAGGGCCAACAAACCCACTGGATTGCATTATTGTCCTTACACAAAGAAGAATATGTAAGAAAGTCTTGAAAGTCCGTGGTTGGTATAGAAAAAAAACCACTTGCCCTTGAAGGGCAACAGGTTCCAAAACAACTTCCAACTGTTCTGCTAAATACTATGTACCAGCAAATGTCATACAGCTTCACGCTAAAATTCTGAGCACCTCTATAAACTCGGACATGGATTCAGATGCACAGATAATGTATCAAATCTGGAATGCAAAAAATTCCTCATGTTTCTTACCACTTCCTTATCCACCTGAAGCTTTTGGGAAATATTTTGCTAGACAGCTCTGGAGTTTGTTCCAGCTTTGCTTCTTTGGTCTTTTGTTACTGGAGGAAAAGACAGATTTTGAGGCTTCATGCAAAAGACTGGTCTTGACCAGATGCCTTTGCAACACAGCAATACCCAGGGCGCTTCCATGCTTCTGCTCGTTCACTGGCAATTTCAGCTATTTCAGCAGGAGCAGAAACCACCTGTTGGCTGGGCAGCTAAGCTGATACTGTTGTGAGACAACTCTCTCTCCAGGTAAAATTTCCAGAAACAGCTAAATGACTTAGGAGATTTTGGAGTCTAGTCCAGGAAACTTAGGTGTACGAGTCACAGAACCACCCTCTTACTCTCTGTTTGCAGTATCTACAAGACATTAATCCCGTAAGGGAAGAAAATCATATGATAAACCCAAATTTGTTTTTCTGTCAAAGCAAAAAGTTCAGGTAGTGCTTTGATGCCAAGGGAAGTGGTTTGAGACATCTGCCAGGATCTAAACACTTTTTATGAAAGCCAGATAAAACTTTCATAAGCCTTTAACAACTTCTGCATAGTCAACGGGAAGCCGGGCAGCACACAGCAATAGATGATGCTCTGTAAATGTGTAGAGAGGGGCTTGGATGAAGTAAACTCGCCCTGTTAGCCAAACACTTGTGTTACTGCAAAGAATCATACCCTGTCTCAGTGCCCATTTTTCTGTGTGGTGCAGTCATATGTTGGTTGTTATTCATTGGTTTGAATAAACACAAGCCAGGATTAGTGGATGAAGACCAAGCAATGAAGAATGTCACATCAGAAAAAAAGCATTAGGTGGTAAAAGAAAGTGGAAAGTGAACACCCAAACAGCCACGTCTCTACATAACTAATTACCTCTCAGGACTTGGCCCTGCTGTGCAGCTGCCATCCATTGAAATCCTGCTCTTGTGTCCAAGTTGCATGCAGGAAAGAACACTGCACAGGTGGTCCTGGAGTAACTTTCTAAAAGTTGGACCTTTATCTCAAAGGGTAGGACAGTATAAGGCTGATTTCCAGAGCTGTTAAAGTCAATGACATAACTAAAAACACATCTGGAAGCACATACATGAGCAGATGTGACTAACTCAAAGGATGGAAATGGAAATACATTTAATTTGATATTTTCTTCCAGCACAGAGATGGGAGGACTGTCATCTTCAACATGCTGAAGAGTAAGGGTCAGAACAAAAGTGAGATTATGCTACAAAGCAGTACTTTAGACAGGAGCATTGCTTGTGGTATCCATGTGGCATACATGAAGGGTGAAAGAAGAAATCACTTTTTTAAGTAACACCAGACTTTGTTCAGCAAGACAGCATGCCCAAAATGCTTTCTATTAAAGTACAACTGCTGAAGCCAACAATGGAAAGGACAAGCAAAAAAAAGAATAGATTTTTTTTGTTGTTGTTCTTGCAACTTGCTACAAACCTTGTGGCCAATTTTTCTGCATTAGTATAGCTTTAGAAATAAAAAGGTTGTTTAATAACAAATATTTGGAGTCATATTCCTGTCTAGCCCAGTATACTTCACTCTGTACAACTAACTTTCCCTAACATATAGCAAAAAATGAAAGTGAAAAGATTGGCCAGAAGGGGGCCAGAGGAAAATAGATCTTTTCAGTCACAAACTTAGGATAGAAATGGGTGGTGGAATATAAATATGTGTACAAAAGAATTAAAATAAAAAAGGTTCAATACAATTAAATTAAATCAAATTTGTTACTTTGGAATTTTTAATAGAGTGTGTGTTTACCTAATCACGAAAGAAGGATATTAAAGCAATTTTAAAGGCCACTAAGTAAGGGCATGAATTATATAAATATAGAGGAGTTTTTGGGAAAGGTAAAATGCTATGATAAAGAAGAAAAAAAAATTCTATAAAAAACCTTCACATTTGGGGGCTGCTAGAACAAGCAGCCTCCCTCCTTCAGCCTCTCCCACAAACATTCTGCCTCGCGAACAAACGCAAAAGTTTTCATCCCAAAGGAGAGACATATTTGAAGAAAGATGAAGCATGAGAAAGTGGAAGATAATAGTGAAAATCCAAATATAACCTTCCCTGAACTTCAGCCATTTGGCAAACTACAATTATGTAGAATGATTCTTGAGAAAACAAGAAAGCTAGTAATAGAATCTGAACACCAGGTTCTCAATTTTAAAGAAGTACGGCTTTTATAATTAAAAATATTTTCCATGCAGGGAAAAAAAGCAAGTCCTTACTTACTTTATAATTTAGTAACTTATCTCAGATGATATTTATTTCTTGCATAACAGATGCATAACCAACATCTCTTCTGGATAAGCAACGATATTTTTGTGGCCAGCCTAAGAGGTTGTCTCATTCATTGGAAAAGTACTGAACTACAATCAAAGATGTCACCAGCAAGACTTGCAACTAATTATTTAATGTATATTTTAAAATACTATCTTAGGTTTTGGTGTTTTTCTGGTACATGTGTTCTATATTAACAGGCTGTAATCACAATCAATTTTCTAATCTTTTTTCTAGCAAACTGCTTTAAATCTTTAGGTTTCACATTTGAGACCCAAGATCTATCAAACCTAGTCCTACATATGTTCCAGAGAAGTAAGTCTGGCTCCCTGACCTCTCTGCACAGAACCCCCCTGGTTGCCCTCAGAAAAAATGATGTGCAGAGCCCTTTGAAGACACTCCCTTGCAGTCTCTGGTGGGCTCGGAGCAGCTTTGCCATCCCCTGATGCAGCAGCTGATCCCATCTGTCAGCGCAGTGGTGTGTAGGGTTGGATCTCAACCAGGGAGCTACCTGCAATCACCCAGCGACGTCCTGTAGCGGCAATTCTACAGCAAATAATTTTTCAGGGTTATACCTCAACAAGCTCAGCTATGTAAAAGAGCCTGGGCTCAGTCTAATTTTGGCTTTCTGATACCAGCTAGTTCCTCTTTGTGGATGCACGGTAATGCTGAGATGAGCAACCTTCCTCTATTCCAACGCACAGCAAAACATTTGGGGTTAAACTAGATTCACTGCCCCCTTAGAGTGAAAGGTCATTTATCACACGGTCACAGCAGAAAGGAAACAGCTACCACCTGAGACAGTGGGTTCTCCAGCTGCTGCTCAACTATTTTCCAATATAAAACACATTACCAGAAATTCAGCACTCAGCACAAGTCTGTTTCCTTTGCACTGGTATGGATTAAATCTAAGTGAGGAAAAGCAGCAGAAGACACGTGGCAACTGCTGCCCATGGCTCTGTGGACAGTGCCCTGCCCAGGAACCCCTGTGCTCCTGTCTGGGCACCTCCCCAGGGACATACTATCTCTGTTGGTGACAGCTCCACAGTCTCCCAGCCCAAATGCTATGATATCATGTGCAGACAAATCACAGAATCACACAGAATCACAGA
>NW_010339153.1:0-12724 GCF_000700745.2 Antrostomus carolinensis
ATATTTATACATGTCATATATTTGAGTCCTATATTTGATTGCTGACAGGGAGGTGTAGTTATGACCCATTTACTGATATATCAGAAATACACATCTTCCCTTGCACCCGTCCGCTGTGGGTGCATCTGTGTTTTCACATACATACTTATTAAAATATGCCAAATATATACACGCCCTTATTTACTGGTAAATTAATTTGAAACTGAGTTGAAATAATTTTGACCATTTTTAAAAATTTATTTCATTTTTTAAACGTAACTTGTGTGCAACTGTCCAGTACTTTTAGACCAAAGAAGCTGCATGTATCACAGTGAAACACTTGACTGTGATATAACATAATGAGAACTATCGCTGAAAAGGAAAAATAAGACAGATTTAGTCTGTAGAAATCTTGACTAAACAGTAAGTTGAAGTAAAATAGCTCACAGACAACACACTTTTTGAAGTTTTATTGGCAATAAATAATATGCTGATGATGATGTTTTGAGTGGTGTGTTAAGTGTGTCATAATTCTCTCGCAGAGATTTCTAGTTAAAAAGTACTCTGGATATAGCACTGTTTTAATTTAAAAAAACAGATATAAATCATATGCAGGAGGGGAAGTATGTTATAAACAGTGCTGGGTTTGATTATAATTTTTTAAAATAGTGTTGGCTTAGTATTAGATTTGAATTTTAAGTATTACTGTTTACACACACTGGGGAGGGAGTCCGTGTTGAGTGTACTAACTAGTAAGATGGTTAATGCAAACTGGTTTTCTGGGGAAGGGTATTAGACAGGTACCCATGAATATAGCTCTAACTATCTAGTCATATTCCAGCATAAAAGAAGTTGATCTTGTGTACCTGGGTTCAAATCATACTCACTTCTTAATCTTGATTGCCCTCGGTACTTTATTTGGGTAGAGTCATCAGAATTTGGCCTTCTCTGTGTGTGTCTGCCTGGGAGTTTTTACTGAAAGCCCTAAAGACCCAGATTGCCACGTTAGGTGTTACAAGTGGTTTCTGTATGATTCTGAGAGTAGCGAAGAGTCTTAGTGGACCTAAAGACGGGGAGAAAAAAAAGGGACGTGAAGTCTAAAACCTCTCCCCAGTAGCACCACAGTAGTTAAGGGTCTGTCAGCATTTCCACTCCAAACCCCAATTTTCAGAGTTTATAACTCAGCTGTTTTAAATAGCTTCAAGCTGAAACCTGCTGTATAAATTGTCAGCCCAGATGTATATTTTGAAACAAAAAGTAGTGCAAATCAGTTATTCTGTTTTAAGTTACAGAACGTTAAAATATTTTTAATAGTATCAGATGCTCTTTTGGCAATCTTTAGAAAAGGCGTTCTCAATACGGAAGATTTTACATTCAGAGGCTGTTTGAATTCAGTGTTTCACAAGAAAAGAAGTTGTTGAAGTGGTAGATAGCAATGTTTGAGAGGAACTATTCAGTATGTACACTAGCTTTTTTTTTTCTTTTTTTCAAAACGAGCATTTTACTGTGCAGAAAGTCTTAGTACCTGCTGTTGTATAGTAGTTTTGCTTCGTGCTTATAACTTCCGTCTTTAGGGTACATACTTTGGCCAGTTCAAATCCCACTGGACCGAAACTGGGCAAACAGGTTGCCTAACCAGACGAGAATTGTGTTATGCAAAAAATACATAGTTATTTTCAACTTGTAAGAATTGCTTTGGTTTTATTTTGTGGCTTCATCTGACTTCATGTACCTTTTTGAGCTTTAGTTAAAAAAAATAAATTAATTAAAAAAATCTACCTTTAATCACCAAAATGTGTAGGTAGTTTAGTATGGAAAATAAAGATTTTTAAATAGTAGCGATATTTATGTTTGAAGAATAGGTAAGGAATGTGCACTGTGGCTACTTTTAATCTTTATTTTTTTACGCAGTCATTCATTTCACAGTGCACTTAACGATCTTCCTTCTAAGAATATATAAAAAATTTTGGATTGATACATGGCATAAAATTACGAAATCAAGGTTTATGCCAACAGTCTTTAAGTAAAGTTACTTTTTAAAATTCTCAAGATGATGCGTGTTTCTCCAGGTTTTGAATTCTTTTTGCAAAGCTTTTTTTCTAACCAATGCTATTATGTATGTGTGGAATAGTCTTCTGGTATTTTATAGGAAAAAAGTAGGAGATTGTGAAAAGAAGAAGCATTTTACTCCTGTTGCATAGCAGGGGAGCTTCCCATGTAACAGGACTTTATTTGATTAGCCAAAGTTTTTATTTTCACCTCTGATTTCGGTTTGTCTTTTCCTTCGGTCTTCTCCTAATGAGACGAATAGCCATATTGCATCATCCTGCATCAAAAACCCGTCGCCTTTCAGTAACTCCACCGTTCTTGATTAGGCGCGATCAGCCCAGTGACTCTGGCAGCGGCACGTGCGATTTTAGGCTGATGACAAATTGAACTGACATCGGCGAGTGGAAAGGGTAGGGAGGAAAAGCAACAGGGGAACTGGGAGGCCTTGTAAGAGGTTTTGCTCCCTCCTGCCCAGGTGTTGGGAGCTGTAACCCGTGTTCGGGACATGGGTTGGGAGGGAGACGTGATGCTGCTGCCTGCTCCCTGCTCTGGGTACCCAGAGGGAAGGAGGTGAGCTAAGGCTGCAGTCATTTCACTCCCTCTCCCGAGGCCCCTGGCAGACTCACACTTCCTCCTGTGCTCTCCTGACTTCTTTGCATTTCTGGAGTTAATGTGATTTTGTTTGTTTTGGGAGATAGAAAAAGCAGAGGTTGCAACTCCCCTGGATGCTAATGTGCATGGCAAGACTGCCCAGAGATAACACGGTCTATCGCAAACTGGGAAGGGAGTGTTTTATAAGTAATCTCCAGCCCCATGCTTTAGAGTTCAAGCCAATATCCATTTATTAAGGGTTAGAGTCAGCTCTGTAATCTGTTCAGCAGATTATTATTTGTTATTTGATTATTATTTATGATTCCTTACACCTCGCTTTGAAGCCGTCAGACCTGGTTGCTGTCAGACCCAAGGACGTGAGCTAGTGGGACCTCAGATCTTATCCACAACAGTGGTTCCTATGTTTTTATGTCCAGGGACGTTCATATCACTTTAAAGTAAAATCTTTAGATAGGGAGGGAGACCTCACAGTATTTTGTGGCAAAACTCAGTTTACAGTTTCGGTTGATATTACCTGGTGTTTTATGGAAAAACAGAAAAGCACCAGGGTAGATCCTTTTTATACAGTGTTTCAGCTGTGCTTTCTTCTTTCTCTTTCATCTTTCTTTCAAATAAGATGAGCTATAATTTTCAGCAATATAGTCTATTTTAAATATTTTCAGATTTTGTATAGCTTTGTCATCAGTTTTTATTGTTTAGAGAGACATTGTACGGTGCACTGGGCCACATAATGCTGTCCCTATATATTCAGAACTCCTCATCCTTTCCACTTAATTAATATTAAAGTGCAACCTGCAATTATTAGTTTCAGACTGGATCATTTATGGGAAAGACATTTCAAGCAGGGCTTATGACAAAATGTAATATATATGTCAGGAGGCAGAATAAATTACTCTGAATAATATAAAAAGTCATATCTAGTAGAATGGTAGAAACTGCAAGGGGACACACTTTGTTATCTCAAGACTATTTTTTTTTTGCAAGTTAGAGCTCAGCCATGCAATATTTTTGAATCTCTTTTTGTTACAAATTTATTTCCAGCGTCAGTATTAGCTAACTGGGCAAAAGGAAATTATTTTCTTAATGTTTTCGTGGACATTTTTTACCTCATGAAGAAACATGTTTATTTTCTTCCTAGTAACTTCGTATTCCTGTTTAACTTTATTTTTACTTTAAAAAGTCACAGTGCAATAACACTGTAGGTATCCCTGGTGTTTCTAAATTACAAGACAGGAGCTGTCTGCTCTGTGACATTTCTCTAATCAGATGTTGGAGTACTATACAATCACTGAAGCATAAAAGTGAGACTATCAGCCAGCTGAAACGTAAGGAGAAATACTTTAGTATCTTCTGTTCACCGGTCCTGGAATTTGAGGGAGGTATCAGCGCTAACCACATGCGACTCTTGCGAGCGCTATGAAAATTTACATGCCTGCGAGGAAATACAGCCTTTATTTTACATTGCATCTGAAGAGTTTGAATTCCAGCCATGATGTGCTCCATCGCAGCAGGGTGTTGGGTGGAGAGCTTTGCTAATGTCCCCGGTGCCACTCCTAGGATGGGTAGATGGGGATTTCTCTTTAGCTTGAAGTCTGAGGAGCTTCCAGGTCAGAGTGATGGTTGCAACCAGCAGAGAAGTAGAACCAAATCTGGGTGATATGGCTGCTAATAGTAATTTCAAACTTTCTGTTTCAAATGTGCTCCCACATATAATTTATGGGTAGGAGCCATGCCTCATGTTTTCTCGCTCTTCCCTGGTTGCTAAGAACAAAGTTGGCCTTCAGGAAGCATTAAAACATACACTCTATGTAAGGATGTTGGATGTTTCTGGAGAAGTGTAACAAAGAAGAAACTCCCTATTAAGCCATGAGAAAGGGAGACAATACAAGATGTTTCTTCGTTTGATGTGGCACTTTGCTCTGGGTTCAGCTAATACATGACTCCTCACCACAGCGGGCTGGAGAAGCTGCCGCAGAGCTTCGTAATGAGCGTGGCAGGGTGCAAAGCTGGGATGGAGACACATGTTTGCAAAGCGTTGCTTCATGAGTAGTGGTTGTCTTCCCATTTTAACAGGTGGTGGCCTTAGGAGAAGTGCCTGATGGAACAGTGGTCACCGTCATGGCTGGAAACGATGAGAACTACTCTGCAGAGCTGCGAAACGCTTCTGCTGTGATGAAGAACCAGGTGGCCAGATTTAATGACTTACGATTTGTGGGCAGAAGTGGAAGAGGTAGGCTGCTGCGTTTTATGTGTCCATAATGAAGTAAAACCAATGTCTAAATGTCAGACTTACTTTGCAATGAAATGCTGACCCATCTGTAAATACGTCATTGTCAGCCTTTCACTTGGAGGGATGAACGTGTGTTTTACGTGCAAACTGCAGTGTTTGTCCAAGCCAAGAGTTTCTCTGAAGTTTTCCTGACTCTTCATGTCTCTGTACGTTTTTATCAGACATATTCAAAAAATGATTTGCAGAGTACCTGCTTCCCTGTTTTAATCACACAGCAAAGGTAGAAGGAAATGGAGGTATTTGTGATCTGGGTTATGTGGAGTCAGAGAGTGTATCTCAGGCCACGGCAGAGAGAGATGGAGAATTCCCTTTAGCAGTAGAGCTGCTTCTGAAGCTGCTGTAGAACACCTATAATTAAGGGGATTTTGCATATCACATGTGCTGTAGTTATAGTCTTTAAGGGCTTTATAGCTATTGGTGGAAAGCTTTCTAGTGACTCCCCTGCCCTTTACAATCAAACTGCATATGACCTGCAAAAATAAGCCATACTTTTAATTTTACTAAACTGGTTGACTTTTTATGAATTGCTGGTAAGCTTGGACTTGAACTAAATTTAACCTTTACTTTAAATGACAGGGTAACTTTCAATTAGGAATTTTTTTTTTTTTTTGAAGATGTAGAGTGCTGTCATTGTCTTCCAGCTGTTTAGGAGCTTCCTATAATCTGGAAACTGCACTGCACTCATAGAAAGCCTTTGTAATCATTGCAGGTTTGTAAGAATTCCTCTTTAAGAGTCTTATAGCTGCTTTCAAATTTCAGGTAATAATTGCAAGGATAGCTCGAAGGAAGCTGGCACTTCAGTTTTTGCTGCAGGAGTCTTAATAGGGGTTTGTTATATCAGTTGTTGACTCAACCTACATATTTTTCCCTTTATGTATTTGAAGTAATTATTTATTTTATTATTTTTTTTTAAACTAGCCCTGCATGGGGCAAAACAGAGCAACAGAGGCTGAAAAGTTGTGCTGGGAAATTAACAATAAAGCTAATTTTGCAGTAATATTCTTCAGAAAGCAGTTGTAATTCATCTTAAGGAAGGAAAGAGTATTTATCCCCTTCAAAATTAGGCATATTACAGAGGCCTAGATAGCCTAAATTAGTCGGCACGCTTTTACAAGTGCGTTTTGAAAGTGAGTCCATAAGCATGGCTTACAGAGGCTATTTTTTATTTTAGTGACTCAGCCAACAATTCTTTTTATTATTTTGCAGCTTAAAAAAGTATTGATAATAAAAAATAATTTTAGTACAATATAAATATGGAGTTCATTGCCCTTTTGGATAAGGTGTTACCTATCTGTTCCATTTGTCTTGCTTTCTTTGAAAAAAACCCGTCTGCTTTGTTATTCTGCTGATGGATTAGGTTTGAAAGTTCTCTGGCTCCATCACTACTGCTGCCTTACAGTAAAAGTTCAGTAGAGTATCAGTCTTTCAGTAGTGCTGAAAAAGAACTGAAATGTGATGTACTACCTCTGATCTGTGCATTTAATTTGAAACCTATGATATATAATTTTTATTAAAGCATAGGAAATGAAAGAGAGGGCCTAAAGCCTCAGTAGATACAGCTACAGACACATACAAACACAAACCTCCTAAAGTTTGGTTCCAGTAGTTTAATTTATATTTGTATCTAGCAGACTTGGAAGAGACTTTTTCTCTGATCAATCTGGGTAGAATCTATGGAAAAGTGATAGTGTACTTTTCAAACCCTCAACATATTTATTTAAGAGACTTCAAAGAAAAACAAAGGGTGTGCACTGTTTTACTATATTGGCTTTCTGAGTTTTGGCTAGTTTCCCAAATAGCAATTTTTATATTTAAAAAAAAAAAAAAGAAAAAAAAAAAGGAAGAAAAAAGACAGACTTAACTGCTTGCAGACTTTTCACGCATGGAAGATGAAGAAAGCTTCTTTTGATGAAGTGTAATTATGTCCAAACAGAGCTGACCCCCTCCCCCTATATTTCTTATGATCTTAACGGAAGAAAGTAGGGCTTTTCCTTTGAAGCAGCCGGGACTCGGTGGAGGATCTGAAATGCTGCATTCTGCTGCCAGAGGCAGGATGGAGAAATTGGTCCAGACTTGTCTTCCAGACTTAGAACAGAGAGGGGGAGAGAGAGAGAGAGAGAGAGAGAGAGAGAGGGGGAGAGAAGGCGAAAGAGTTATCATTAATGATAGATTTTTAAAGCTCTGCTTAAAATAGCAGGAAAAGAAAGCAGTAGTTGCAAACAGAAGTGAGAAAGCTCCTTACGTCGACAAATATCGGTAGATACAGGTCTTGAAGTAGAACAGGAAAAATAAAGTAATAAAGAAATCATTTTTCAGTGACGAGAAACTAATCCACACCTGTTCCTGACTTTAGATTTACATCTTTCTAAACAGCTCGCTCTTTGATCTCTGTATCTCTAAATTTGATTGTGAAGTCTGAATCATCAACTTACCACTTCACCTCCTCTCCCACGTTTTTTCTTGCTTCCCATGGCTCAATGGAGAAACTTGATTTTTATACATATTAATGTTGCTTGCCTGACAGAAGCTTCATGTTTTTTGTTGGCGTAATTTCTCTTAAACACCTTTTCTGGATTCATAAGAATAAGTAACCAGGGTGCTTTATGTGAATGCAGAAGTTGGCTGTATGTGGTTTTGAGGCAGTAGCTCACTTTTACCAGCCCGATCCACAACACAGAGAAGAAAGAATTCCTGTCTTCAATAAGCAAAGGATCATAACCTTAATTTTGTTGTGTCCTGATATTTTAATCACATTAGCATCTAACTGAAAAAATATGCAACATGCACAAGCTGCTGAGTCTCCTTTCAAGCTAATTTCTGGGGGTTGCCTTGTGCTTCAGCATATGTCCATCTCGTTCTCCTGTGTCAGCTTGGCTCGCATGTGTGAATAACAAAGAATGCACAGTTTAGACACACTGAAGCAATAGTGCCAGATGACTGCTTGGCTGGGGAATTTAATAAAAGAGAACTACAATTAGTCTTTAGCCTCTAAAAGTGGGTAGTTGAAATGACTAAGGGCAATAAAGAAAGGTGATAAAAAGTGCATTAAAGGATTTTGTATCCCTTGAGGAGGGATATCTGTGAAATATCTGTGGAAGGCATAAGCATCACTGAAACAGGCGACCTTAAAAATTTATTTTGTTCTCAGTCCTATAATATGTAAATCATCACTTGAAAGCTCTGGAACCTGAGTGTGCTGGCTGAGCTCCCCATGATGAAGTGATGTATTTACTGAGTGCAAAGGGGCTTCATCAGTGCTACTTCATTAATACTTCAGTTTGGTAGAATACCAGTTAGGGAAGAAAAACAGTTTCTCCTTCAGATTAGGCACTTACCTGTTGAGCTTAGGCTGGCTGAGAGGTGAGAAATTAGTAGCACTCACAGGCGAGGTCGAAACATAGCTCTTCGATATGAAGGAATGCATTTTTTCTAGCCACTGTATCCTGTTGAGATATATTTAGTGCAGAAAATCACACAGACATGGTTTTACAGGGTCTTACAAACAGTATATATTGTCAGGTTAATTTTTAGCCATGATAGACTTTTATACTAGTGTGGCATATAAATTGACTGGTAGCATCAGAAAGCCACATTCTTCATTCAAAGGTACATGGAAAATACCTTTAGTATATTTGTTACCAATTATATTCTACCCATTCCATATGGGTATCTGTGATCTGAATGGTATCATCACACGATTTCATAGTCAGAACTTTTCGACCTGATAAGCTGGCACTGAAGGAGGCTTTAAACCTGTCCCTGGTGAGTTATATATATATCCAAGCAATAGGCTGAATTCCTACTTGGAGAGGGATAAAGGTCATGGACCCTTTTCAGCCCCGAGCAAGCAGGTGTGGAGGCACTATGTGCTTCATCAGGGCTGTTGCTGTATCTCTGAAGGCTGCTTAGGCACACACTGTATGTTGGCAGGGCACACAGTTTGCCTCTGGGGACTGTTGGTGGGCAGGACTGGACAAAGACTGGATGTCCTGTGTACACCTGGCCACTCCTGTGATGGTCAGTCTTGAAAGATCTGTGAAATAGTCCATTTCCCCATGAAATGGGGGAAAGATGCCTTCAGACGCACGTTGCCACAGAGGCAGAATTCAACCTCCTGAGATTTTTGCACCCTTGCCAGTATCCTGACCTCCCCTCTAACCTGCGTCTCTGGGAGAGGTGGGCATAGCTGGAGCACAGCTACACCTGGAAAATCATTTTACTCTAAATGATAGTTGTATTTCCTTAAAAAAAGAAAATCCATGTCACATTCTAGTTTGTGAAAAATATAACCAAGATGGTTTGAAGTTGCACTCCTGACAATAAATGTGTCTTAGGCAGGTTTGGGGGATATATGACTTGGACCAGAAAGAAAGACCAATTACTAGATGTGACAGCCAAAGCTCTGTTCTGTATTATGCCTTATATATAAACTGTTCTATATCAGGCTGGAAAAAAACTGCATTAAGTTTGCACTGTTACATATCGTTTAAAATTTGTGTCTTGATTGAATACCTTCAGAGTTCAGCAAGAGGAAAAGCCCCAGCAACAAAAAATGCACGAATACACACAGGGAAGGGGGAAAAAAAAAGAGTTTTAAGTGTCTGGTAAAGTAGCAGCTTAAATGAGCACGAAGGCCGAAGATTGCTGACTGTTTTATTGAGTCACTGTTGTACGCCCACCTTTTCCTGTCTTGAAACAGTTTTCAGTTTTGACTATCTGACATGACTAACCGTTGCGTATCTAACAGATTACAACTGTCAGTGAGTCTCCCGAACGGGGGCCAGCTCTTTGTGAGAATGTGTGCTCAGACGCAAGCAGCTCCCTTTATTTATTTCTTTTTTTAACGTTTTCATTCAGCTAAAAGCTGCGGATGAGCTTGTGCAATCTCTGCATGAATTCAAACTTTGAAAAATATTAATAATAATTAAAAAAAATAAATGCAGACTTACGATAGCAACGTACGTGCACACAGCAGTTTCTCACCCTCATGGGAAAGCTGGGGGCTTTCTTAGTATTTCATAGATGGAATATATGTAGGGGAAAAAAGCGTGTTCCAGTAATAATGATATCATCATATTACCCCTGGCATATGAAGGACAGGAGACACTGATTCCCTGTTAAAATGACTCCCAGGAGGAAAATATATTCTTTCCTCATCTTATTGTAGTCAAGTCAAACAAATGAAATGATAAAACTGTGTGAAGTAAATAACATGTGGCCACATTCTGCTCTCTGTCGCACAGCTGCAAAACTGGAGTAAATTTTTAAATTATCTGACTTGCTTTGGATTTACACCACTTTCAATATAGCAAAGAATTTGGCTTGTCCTCAGCAGTGAATCACTTTTGTTCTGTCATTGTATGATGACCCATTATTAAATAAGAAACATTTAGATTGTCAACACATGGACATATTCTTGACATAGAGTAAAACTGAAGGGGAAGAAAACTCCTATGGTCAGTTATGTTTTTAATTTTCACGATTGTGGTAACGACAGGGAATAATTTTAAACGTCTCTGATTCTTTACTGAACATGCATGTGTCTGTTTTCATGCTGTAATCACTCATTCCTCGTTGTTTTTTTTTTTTTTCCCTTTGTAGGGAAGAGCTTTACTTTGACAATAACTGTCCTGACAAATCCCCCCCAAGTCGCTACATACCACAGAGCTATAAAGGTTACGGTGGATGGGCCAAGGGAGCCAAGAAGTGAGTATTATATTCTTCTTTTTGCACTTATGTCTGCTTAATTTCATTTAACAGAGATCTGTAAATGAAATATATTATCTTTGTCAAACACTGGTTCTTGCTCAACAAAATATGTAGGCGCATGCTTAATTTGGGGTCTATTGGACCACACACATATTTGCATTAAACATTCACTTTCAGTGCTCGGCTGAATTTGGGCAATCACAAACCTGATTCTCATTCACATCAAGGTCTTGATACATTATCTGACAGTGTAAATGAGAACTAAACCCACTGTATTTATATATAATCGGATTTAGGCATAATAGATACAGTCCTGCAACATGCTGAATTCCCTAAACTCCTATAAGCTCCCAACTGAAGACGTTTAGAACAAAATAGGAGACTGATCTTTCAGGATCAGTCCTAGGGCAGAGAGAAGATGTATAATATAGTGCGTTTTTGTTTGCCCTTAAATTCTTTTGCCATCAGATAATTAATGCACCTGGTTAATCTCATCATACCTGAAATTGGTTTTCAGCTATGGACTTATCATAGACCCCTGGGGGCCAAAGAAAGATAAAAAAACAGTATATCAACAGCATGGTCTTTGTTTTGTATTTGTGCGCAGCAGGATATTTTATTTAGATATAGTCTAGCAGATTTTTCACTCAGCACGTTTATCTCACAGCAGTGCACCTTCCTAACTTTCTAAGAATCTATTTGCAAGAATCACTGGCGATATTTTTGTGACAATTGTGTTTTGTCATGTTCTAGCAATTTTATGGGTAGCACTTATTTTTAGATACAGTCAAGTCCAGTTAATCCACCATGATTTCTACAACTGTCTCTCTGCCTTGCATGTTTAGCTGGTAACCAGTCTCACATCATAGAGTTATCACTGATGAGCCAGTTCTGGAGTTTTGTGTTAATCTAACTAGAACAACTCTCTCTAAATTGATTGGATTAACCAGGTATAGCTGTATTTAAATTGCATTTGGAGATTAAGAATTATTTGAGGAATAACCACATTAAAGAAAAATCTCTATAATGAAAGCACCTCAAATAGTTATTTTGCCTTTGATCTGCACATACAAATGAGACCTTTAAGGAGCTTTCATGGAGTTTTGTTTAAAATACCACAAAGACAGAAGAAGTAGAAAGACATAGACAGAATTCACGCAATTAAGTGTTTCTAGTGCTAATACATGCTGCGGTGTCACCTCCTCTTACACTGAGAGACGGGAACTGAAATACTTTCTATAAGAACTGTCCACGCTGTAGTTCCACCTTGCATAACAGATAAGAAAGAGCAAGTAGCTATGAATAAATATCATTACGTAGATACTTACGTTGCTACCTGCTCACAGCTGAGGGATCTGTCACAGCGAAGGGATTTTTGTTCTGTCTTCTCTCCCGAGCTTAATCAGTTCCCATTTTTAATTTTCACCTGCAGTTGATGCTCCATGTAGCTTACTTGGAGATACTGGGCAAACTGTATACATGGAGTAAAAAAAATGGGGAATAAGTTAGATATCATTTAGCCATTCCCATTTAGAAGCTGCTTCCATGTATGTGTTGAGGCATCTGCAAAAGAGGAAATCTCCGAGCAGAGGACACAACTGCTGTGGAAGAACAGAGTGATTTGAAAATGATGTGGAGAGTAGCTTGCACTACCCTGTGTAGCACAGAAAGGGAACCTGCTTCCATTGGGACTAACCATTTTGGTGATCAATGGATAAAAAATGAGGCTGTGTTCATAGAAGTTAGTAAGATTTCCAAATTCTGCTGGAGTTTTTTAGTTTAGACCTGAAAGGCCTCTGTAGGTGATACCTGTCTGCTGTTCTCATTGAATAGCTGAACCTAGGAATGCTCAGTAACTTAGTTCTTATAGCTTAGATGGAATTACTATGTCTTTCTTTTTTTTTTTTTTTTAAAGAAAGCCAAATTGGAGCTTGAATGTCCATTTGAATTTTAATATTTTGGCTAAATACTTAGTGTAAGTTCTATTCTGGCTTCAGTTTTGTTCTGCAAATTCTGTTACTGCAGCCTGGTACTTTCAAGGCTATGACACCTCCAGAATGACTAGTTCTTAAACTTGAGTTTCAG
>NW_010339153.1:12752-32814 GCF_000700745.2 Antrostomus carolinensis
ACTGAAGTTCTGCTTCCTTCTGAGAGCCCCTGCACTCATGTAGATTTATTACTCTTTGGTAGTAATTGTTCAAGAAGTGTATCTGGCATTTATGTTGCATAAGGAAAATGTGGTGGTTGGGGGCAATAAGGAATTCAAGTCAACAAGTGGCTCTGATACCAAATGTGTTTTTCTTAACAAATTATGTATCGGCAAATAGTGCCCCTCTCTGCCAGGATCTGTATTTCACTCCGACATCCCAAGCATGTTATCCTAGTTTTTCTCTCTCTGGCAACTCAACCAGAGCTGTCACATCACAAACAACTTTTTCCTTAATATACACATCTGGCGTTGGCAGTTGGACCAACTTCATAAGAGCACATGATCATCATTCATTACAAGATTAAAAAGTACCCCATGGCATCATTGATGTTTTTTAACTTTGATCTTTTGCAGTTGTGATTCATCTCAGTTATAAAACTTCCCTTTAAAGGAACACAACCGATGACTTATTAGAACCTTCGTTCTAAGTAGCGTAAACATAAAATTATGCACATCTTTACAAAATGTCATTTACTTTGTTGCCAGCTTATCATTTTAAGACATGACATCATGCTTTAGATCGTGAATTTGTAAGGCTTGTTTATAGGCAAGGCACTCTGACCTTCTCTTGGCAAGTTGACTCGAGCGAACGCATGCTGCGTGCTTTCCAGCAGCAGCAGGAGCAGCAGCAATGCTGTGACAGATATCACAATCATTTAGAGCCTGACTTTAAGAGTGCTGAACAGTCATGGCATGCAGTGACTCCAGTTGGTGTTTTGGATGCTCAGCACTTCAGAAAGTCACATTCTTAAATGTAAGTGCCATTTAGTTGTATTAAATATATGCTTGTAGAAGCTTGCTGCCTTGCCTCTATGTTATTATTTTAAAATACTTTAATAGAGACAGTGATGTCAGGTTGCTCTGTTAGGAAAACCGTCCCATTTCTATATGAGAAAAGGTCTTGTGATGGTTTTTTCCTTGGAAAATATTCATTTATTTTTAATTATAATTATCTATGTCAGTCTCTCTAGATGACCATGCAGGGACATCTACTGTTTTGCACAGTCTTTGTGCTGGACTGAGACAGGACGTTGCACTCTGAGTGATAGAGTCTAGAGACAGGGTTGTATAAGATCTTTGGGAGTCATTGGGAAATCCTGCAGATATTTTTCACTCCTCACATCCAGGATAAAACCTCTGCCATATACACATCTTAGCCAGCAGAGCTGCCTTCCAGCTGGGAGGGCTGAAAGAAGTTTTCCTGAGAAATAAGTTCTCAGACAGTCATAACTAACCAACAGATAGAAAGAGATCACTGTAAAGGGGTTAAAAGAAGAAAAAAAAAAAGAAAAAAGAAAAAACCCCAAACCTTTGCTTAAGCCCCTCTTTAATGCTTTGCCTTACCTCATTACAGATACAGAAATAATGCTTTGCCCTTCCGTAGTGGTACTTTTAGGACAGGAGACATGTCCTCCTTTCTGGCTGTTTTTAGTAGAAACCCAGTCAGGAGGGAAATCATAAGGGAGGAAGGAGGAAAAGTCTATACATTTTTATATTTTGCCTGGCTTCCAAAGACTTTACTTTGTCTCTAATTAGAGGGAGTCTCCAAAGTCACTGACCACAATTTTCTTTATCATCAGCTTGAATGGAAAAGTGGTTCTGAGCTTTGAACTTAAGTGTTTCGGTAGGAGAAGAACTGTTCTGTTTCATTCAGCTCCCGAATATTTCTCGGCCGCTGCAGTTTGCAAGGTGCACACGTGATGAAAGGTATGAGCAAACATCGCCTTTTTGTCTGTGCACGCTGCAGAAGCCAGTGAGAGCCAGCGAGAGGTTCTGCTCAGCCTTTGTGTTAACTGTTTGGCCCACTCGGCTTATAAAACACAGATAAGTGATTGAGATTTTTGAGATTCCTCGACTTAAAACCATAACAGTTTTTAAGAAGTTCTCCCTCTTTTCTTTCAAAGACGGAGGGTGGAGGGATAAGTCTGGGGCTAGTGGAATGTGCTTTGGAGTAAAACAGCTTTAAATCTTTCAGTATTTTTTTTCTCCTTTTTTTTTTTTCTTTTTTCTTCTTTTTTTTTCTTTACTTTTTTTTTCTTTTTTCTTTTTTTTTTTGTTGACTGCCTGTCAGGAGCTGGGCTGGTGGCCAAGCAGGAAATGACACATCGAGAGGCATTTGTGTTGTGCAACATTTTGTGGAACTGATGCAAGGATACATTGTCTGTTTACGCATTCCTCTGCTAACAGCCTGCATGGCAGTAATTTTATTCAGGGACACATGGCATGCTACAGCGAGGAGCGAGATCCTTCACATCTCTTTATGCAGAATTATCACAGCAGTTCAAAAATGCTGTGTGTCCCCCCCTCCCCATTTAGAATATTTTCTGGCTTGCCTTCAAAACCCACTTTGCCAGCTCGCCTTCCTTCCCAAGAATATATTGATTTAACTGTGGTTTTTTGCACTGTTGTAAATTGGGGCAGTGCAGAGAGAGAGAAAGTTTGCAGAACGAGAAGAGATTTTACAGGCAGGTCCCAACTTTGTGAATTTACCTCAGACTGTAGATGTAGCATCACAGTTTTTTCAAGCGACGCGTTGCAGACACCGAAGACGGAAGTTTGCATCTGCACGCGTTTTGGCACCGCGAGGAGGTTTTTAATTAAAGTCAAGATGATAAGATGAATGAGTCCTGGGTTTTCATCCAAACTGAAGTTAAAAAATCTGTGACTCGCTCCGCTGTCTTTCAGAGAGACAAATCTCTACTGAGATCGGCTGGGTTATTCCGGATTTCTCCCAGCGTAAGTGGGAGCAGAGGAAGGCAGAGTGGGCGGTCTGGCGGTTTGCAAGTTGCTCTAAATGACTTTGTAAAGCTTAATGTTTGCTTTATAATGCCCCTTTGTAAGAAATGAGGCAAAATGTGATTTTACAGGCAAAGAAATGTTCAGCGTGGCTGTGCTATGGGGTGTAGGTTCTCTGTGACCATCGTTGGCGTATTTGAGCGTGACCAGAGTACATTCACAGGCTGGGAACTGACCTCCTGTGCTCAGGTCCCCAGTAAGGAGCTGTAGTGTTTCTGATTTCAGTGATACAACACCAGGTCCTTTTTGCAATGTCAAATGCAAAGCATCATAGTTTCACTCGCTGTCATTTGCTACTGGTTTATTTTTGCAAATGTGTGATTTCACAGAACCTTAGTAGTTGGAGACTGGAGCTCCTGAGTGTTCCCAGAGGCTGTAAGAAACTGGTGGGATGATTCAAGTGTTCCTCATCAAAGGTGGCAGACATTCTATATGCCAGTGGTTTAGGTTTACGTTTGAGATGGGTGTGTAACCCACAGAGCAGGGCTTCTTACAGTTACTTCGACCATGACACTTGCCTCTGGAACAAAGTGACCAGGAGACTGTTGGGGCTGGTATCTACATCCCAAGGACTAGTCAGTTCTTGTTTTTTCCCCTGTGGCTAGAGAGGGACTGGTACATAAAAATTCATTGTCTGAGGAATAGACTATGAGGTTAAAAAATAATTTATTTTACAGTGATCATGACTTTTATCTGCTGGTGTGGTGCGTAGGGTAAGGTGAAAGTGAAACCTGCTTAGTTCACTCATGACTTGAATTCATACGCTGCAGTTCAGAAATTTCAGTGATCTACGTGACACTGGCTGAGTCTCTCCATAGGACGACAGTGCTGCCCAGGGAGGTGACAAAGTGACCACTGTTATGGTGAGAGGGAAAAGACCTTGAGAAGATTATGTAAAAAAAAAAGGGAAAATCTGAGTATAAAACCATTCCCTAAGATGTCCTCACCAATAGTAATACAGTCTGAGTTTGTGTTTGTCAACAAAACAGATTGTTTCCATCCCATTATAGAAGCAACATTGCTTCCAGTCTTTTCCTAGTACATTTTGTGTGTAAGATTACAATCACAGTGTTTTTGTGATATTGCAGCTATTGCTGTTTGTATTCAAAATGTCTCTCCAAGCCACAAATAAAATTGAGGGCCCTCTGCATAGTTGTGCTGCATAATCGTATGATAAGAGAGTTTTCCCCTGAATAGCTTACAGTCTCCATTAAAAACACAGGTGAGAAAAGGGGTTATAAGTAAACAAATGAGTTCAGCAGTGGAAGTGAATTCATTCTGTATCTCCCTGTGGCACAACTATGGGGAAAGGAAAAGCAAAAGCCATTTTTATAAGTCTGTGACTCTACTCCATGTAGGTACTGTGGAGGAAGATGGTATAAAAAGAGGCATTAGAGTAGCTTTTCTCAGACCATTTTGTACCATACTTTTCCTCCCAAGAGAACTCTTGTACATCTCCACTTTTGAAATACATTTAGCTTGTTGCTACTATTATCAGCATTTTCTTCTCTCCTTTCATTGTAGCACTTCTTATACCTCTCACCCCACTTTGGAAAGTGGGTTGGGAAGTAGGGAACAGGGCAAAAATGTTTGGGAGATGCTGCATCAGAGTAGTGTAAGTAGAGTACTTATGTAGTTCTTCCTTGCTGGCAATCCCCAATTTCTTTATAAAGTTTTTATAAAATTTGTTTTTATTCTCCGTATAAACTTCATTCTCCACTGAAACATAGTGATCCCAGACATAAAACACAGATGCTGTTTTAACCAGACAAGGAATGCAGAAGAGGAAATGAGGAAGAATATCATACTTAATTGAAACTTCAGGGGAAGAAACTTAGTAATGATCTCATGCTGCAGTATGCTTGGGACTCTGGAAACCGTACTGTTATGAAGAACTGGGTTCCTTAATGTGTGAGTCTGCTCAGATCCCTTTTAGTTATCTCATCTGCAGTAGACCAGCTTACTCAGCACAAGAGTGGCTCACTGTCGACTGAGGGTGGCTTTCAGCTCTCCAAAAATTAGACACGTAGGGTAGGTTTCCTCTGAAATGAATGAAGAGACCCAGGCACTTGCAGAGGGTGATTCATCCCACCTATCTTAATCCCTATCTAAGAGTGCCTTTCCATTGATTATAAGTGGAGGCTAGATGACTAGCCTAGACTAGGCACTCTGTTTTTGAAATGGCTGAAATCAGATGAGATTATGAGATATTATAGTCCTAAGGTGCACCTAATGACTGCTGGGAAATTCAGAAAACCTGAGTTAGCTTTAAAGCAGGTAGCTCAGGTAGTGATAGCAGTACAGTCACAGATTATGTAGAGCACAGCATGGGTTAACCAACTGTTTGCCCAGCTCCTTGGGTGGATGCTTTGTCTTCAGTTGAGCTGTTAACAGTCCCTGCTACATTTCTGACAATGTAAGGAGTTGTTTAAAGCTGACTTTGAAGTGTCTCTACAGATGCCATAATGAGTGCAATACAGATGTACCTTAAAAATGATTCTATCTACTAAGGCATCATTATCACATCTTTGCAGGATTTCAGAAGTCAAGTCCTGCTCAAGTCCTACTCAGCTTGGTTTGTGTGAACTGCTGAGATTAAAACTCAGGTTATTTAGCTGTAGGCACAGTATTCAATAAGATTCTCATACTAATTAAAATATTGCAGCTTCATAAGAAACAATATAAAGGTGATAATGCACTTTTTAGGTATTACCTATAGTGAAGAATATTGGGAAACACATAAAGATTTTCCTAACACTGGGAAATATTCCATGTTTCCAGTGTTCCTGCTTCACATCAGAACATATTAATTGTTCCTTCCTTATCCAAACTTAACAGGCTGCCCATTCTCCTTTGGTTCTGAGATGTAATCTTTCCCACAGCGTGGGAAGACAAACCCTTTTACCTGCTTATTGACGGCATAAATGTTTGTTGCTTCCATTGCTCTTCAAACTCTCATACCTGCATTTTGTGAACTTTACTCCCACTTCATAACACCCAGCTTCTTTAGTAGCTCTGCTAATTTAAATTCAGGATGCCAAACAGGTATTAATCAGAGTGGTTACAAGTGTAGAATCTGCTTCCTGCCTGTCTGTAATCCATGTGAGTAATGCCAATTAGCTGTCTGCTTCCTTAAATCTTCATGCACTTTCTCATTCCTGCAGTAGTAGACATGGTCTTAAATGTCACGTGCAGTCAGAGGCACTTGACAGTGTTTTGTTTCATTGTTCTTAGAGCTCCACAGGAAAATCATCACCTCCACAAGCACCATGGAAGTGCGCTGTGGAAGAAATGGATGAGTCCAGCTCTTGCATTTGTAGTTTAATTTGCTAGAAACAGGGATCTAGCTCATTATATTCCAGAGTATCACTTCACATGTTGTGAGACAGGTAGACAATTATATCCAGCAGTTTCACATTGGTGCAGCACCTTCTTGGAAAGGAGTAGGCACTTGCAGGCACTGATAAAGTACCAGGGATGTGCTTGTTTTCTTATGGTAAATGCTAGATTAGATTTACAGAAGAAGCAGCTCCATTTTAATTGATTGTATTAAAAGGAATCAGAAATCCAGAGATTACTCACCAAAAAGGGATGATACTCACAATTATTTGTTGTATTTTGAAAATTCAGACCTGTGTTTCTCAGTAGTATGGATGCTGGAAAAGAATAGAGACCTGTAAATACAATACACCGTCTCTGTGTGGTTCAAACCACTGGTGAGGAGAACAGAGGGTATTATACATGGAATACTTTTTTTTTTTTTTGCATGTGTACATATGTAACCAAGGGCCCAGGTTCAGATTCTTAGACAACAATATACTTCAATTAATTCAATTTATCTAATGAATTTATCAAGCACTGTAGACATGTGAAGTGCAATAGGGTTGGTTCCGGGTTTCTAGGATACCAATTAAATTAAGAATAATTTAATTTTTCATTTCTTGAGCCTTTTATAATCATAAACTCTAGATTTGTGGAACATATTTTTTACTTTCACACTGGACACTCTTTGGCTTTGATGATCTGGGCTATGGGGTCCACTCCCACTTTTGGTCTTTTTTGATGTCTTTGAACAATTGTTTGTAAAACCAGTGCTATAATAAAATTACCACCTCTGCAGACAGAAGCGTTGACTACAGAAGAGGGCTCAACTGTGAATGTAAATTATTCAGCGTTTTAATTCATCAGCCAAGCAGTCAAAATGAAAGTCTTTTTTGTAAAGGGACACATGGGTAACATTTTCAGAGGTGTAGAGTGGATTGACGCTCCTTAACTGTACTTGTCTAAAAACTCAATGTGGTGTCCCAGCGAGTCATCTCTGACCCGTTGCAGTCAAGAGAGAGATGTGTGTGTGTGTGTTAGAAGCTGTTTTATCCCACCCTAAGTGTCTGCAAGTGTCAGTGTGCAGATCTCTGGAGGTGAGTGGTGGTGAACACTGACTGCAGAGGGACAGTGGAGCAGCGTGGACCAGAGGGTTGGCACTCAGTGCTGTGCAGGTATCTGCATCGGCTTTAAACAAGCTACTTGGCTTACCAGCAACTGCAGTAGCATCCAGCTCTGAAATTCTTGTTTATACTTCTTTTTATAATTCTTTAATCCTTTTAAAAGGGGCCTTTAGTGCCTACTTTTTCAAAAGCCACCTTGAGGAGCTGCTCTCTGAAGTTTGTCACAATTTAGGATGTCGGTGAACCCTCCCTCGTTAGGTATAAATAGCCAGTGTGTGATCTTTTATGTTTTCCTCTTCCGTGCTTGGTTGAAACTCTCAGGCACTCAGTGCAGAAATGTTCATCTTGCCTTAAAATGTCTTTCCCCATGCTGATGTGCTTGTTACTGTTCTTCTCCCAAAGGCTGCAGCCCCTACAGCTCAGCAGTAGTCTGGCTTTTATACGTGATCCTCATCAGCTTCACGGCAAAGTCAGACAGTTTAATTAGCCTTTATCTTTTGCTTTGGAAGAGTGAGCCCTGGGTATGTCTATTCATGCCGTGAAGAGGTCTCACGTAGCAGTATTCATTGCCTGCGGTATGACACACAGTCATAAACATCCCTGAGAACTGGGACAGCAGAATTACAGCACATGAAGGATACTCAGACTCGGTATTTAGGTAGGGTTTGCACTTTGCATGTGTGCAGGCTAACTGATCTATGCTGTTAGTTTGACTCTTCTTGATATTTAGTATTCCTGAAAGATGGCAGCAAAAGAGAAACCTGGCAGCAGCTGGCTTGTAGTGATAGTCTTCATTAGAGACAAGTAGGAGACAGCAGTAAGGACGTGGTGCTCAAAAAATCCAGATGACAGTGACTGTTCTTTAGACCCAGCTCAAGGATGAAGGAAGCTCTCAGGGAAGCATGTTTACTTCTGTGTGGGATGCAAAGTAAACACCTCACTAACTAGACATGCCATGCAACGTTAAGAATTAAAAGGAGAACTATTTTTCTCTGGTGACTTGGTGTAAAAGAGTATAAACAGTATATTTAAGGTATGTAACAAGGGAATACTTACATGTCAGATAAATAATAACTTGTTGACATAAAATAAATAGATCTTTTTTGATTAAAGGGCAGATACCTTTAGCTCTAATTCTTACTTTATGCATACACTAGATGAAAATTACAGTAGGAACAGTCCTTGTCTGAGCACTCAGAACTGGGAAATGCCAAGATTATGGTTATCAGTGCAGCTTTAATTCATGTTTTTGTGTGTGTGTGACAAAACAGTCCTTCTCTACAAAAGCATATGCTGGTTTATCCATAGGACAGCAATGTCCTGTGGGATGGAGCACACCCACTTAGTCTTATTTTTTACAGATCTAACAATATAAAGTGCTTTATGTGTTCAAAATGCTGCTCTCAGGTCGAGTCAGTGGTGAATGGTCAGTGCTTCTGAAGAATAAATCTGAAAGTGTCATACCAAGCACTGGGAAAATGATGAACACACAGTGAATATGAACTGTGAACACTTTGTTTTAAGCAACTTAACTGTTGTCACACCAAAAAATCATGTGTCAGAAGCATAAAAACCCTAGGCCAGCAATCAGCTGCCTTTGCTAAGCTATAATCAAAGCTTTTAGATGATAAAATCTAAGGAATTTCCATACTATGAAATTTTCTTTTTCAAAGTTTTTTAATTTTGCCAAATCTGGATGGATTACCATGGAGATTCTGAGGAAAAAAAAAAAAAGAGAGACAGCCTGCTGAGCCAAGTTTCAAATCTCCACTCCAAAATACAGCAACAAAAAGAGCTCCTTCAAGAAAAGATTGCCAAAAATGTTTTTTTGAGGTGCTATGTTTTCCCTGAGCTAACTCATTTCCAGGAATGTCTGAGCCATTTTGGTTGAAATTGAAGAAACCTGTTCCTTACTCATGCAAGAAAAAAACATTGAATGCAAACAGTCAAAGTTCAGTGAAGTTGCAAGCAACTGGAAATTGGGTCTTACAATGGGAAACGTTGGGCAACTTCAATGATAGGCAGTCCTACCATCCCCACCTCTAACATATTTAATCTCCTGTGGTATTAATTTGCACTGAAAAATAATCCATTAGTTTCCATGGTAATCCTGCATAGAAAATTAACTCGGCAGTCGGCCGGGTCTCCTCGTGGGCTGCAGCAGCTCTGGCATTGACTTCAGCAGGTCAAGTCTTTGTCTGGCGACTGCCAGGCAATGAGTGAGGTGTCATCTCCAGCAGCCCAGGAGAACATGATGTGACTCCTGTCTGCATGTTGGGGACATGATGGGGAAGGCAACAACCTTTGTGAAAGATGAAACGAGGGCCAGCTCAGCCTGCAGGGCTTCTGGAGGCGTTGCAGGTTAGAAGGCAGCATGCCTCCAAGCGCTGGTGTTTGGCAGGACTCTCCTTCCCCACCCTTAGCCTCTTCAGAGGGGTAATTTGGTGTGTGTACACTTCAACTGAATTGGCACAGTCTGCCCAGACATTGCAGGCTGTAACACAGACGGAGTGAGAGCTGAGAGAGGTTTGGGCTGCAGACCTGGACTCCTCCAACGCGCCCGGGGTGCGGAGCCCAGCCTCCTCGCTTTGCCATGCCGAGAGAGCCAGCGTGGGCAACAGTGCTTCTGAAAAGGAGGTTTTTTAGGCAAAACCCCCTTGTGTTTAGGAACAGCAACCACAGGAAATCAACACTGAACCCCCTCCTAAACTCTGCCCTAAATATCTCCCGGTGCTGGCTATGCACTGCTGTCCGAGTCCCCTTTATCTGAGGTGACAGGCAGCCACAACCTGTGTCCAAGCACCATCCAGACCTCAGGCTGGGAAAAATCCGAACCAAGTCTCATTGCCAAGATCCAACTGGAGTCAATGAATGTGGAGAAAGGCACTTTGAGGTCCTGAGAGCCTCCTGGGGAAGGTGTGAGGCTGGGTAAAATCCAGGGCAAATGACCAGTTCTTCTGCAAAAATCAGCTGGGTGATAGGTGCGTCCAGGGACACGGGCTGTGGTGTTTTGGATACTCTGATGTCAGCCATGAAAAAACACTCGTTGTTACCTTCTCCTCTTTACCTGACTCAGAGCTGCTGAAGATGTTGGACCCATTCAAAACCAGCAATGAGGGTTGTCTTAATAGGTTTGTTAATTGGAGGAGCTGATCAGAAGCAAGTAGTGTTGCCAGTTATGCTTGAGATCTGCTCCTGCATAGAAATCTTTTCCTCCCTCTGTGTAAAACACAAAATCTCTTTATTTGGAGAGATCTGCCTCAAGAAATGGTGCTGCAGAGAGTGTGCTCTTTGTCAAGATGTTTGCTATTCCCTGGAACTGCTCATCCTCAAGGATGTTTGCTGCATGGTTTTGTATTTTAAGTGAAAACAATCGTTTTTAGAAACAGATTTCAGTACTGGGCAACAAGCACCTTCACAGGCAGCTTTATTCCCCTCACTACTACAACTTTATTGAAGCTTTTCCCTGTGTCTTTTACTATCATGGTGTTCCCATCCTTGGGAGCCAAGCGACTTGAGAGCTGAAAGAGAAGTGTTGTCAGGAGGGTGATTAAAATAGGGATTGATGCAACTGGGAGCCAGGGTTCAGTCACCTCTCTGGGCCTCTGCATGAGTGTTATGTCAGACACAGTAGCTTTACCATGCACGGCAAGTTTATGTGTTTTTTATTGTCTGGAGCTGCCAGAAAATGTTGACCCCAGAGTAGCCGCGCTGTGTAAGCAGTCAGCGGTGGAGGGCAGCGTGCTCTGCGAACCATTTACCTTCCCTCTTTAATTTGTCACTTATGGGTTGTATCTTTTTACATTTACATTTTTTAAATTAGTTCAGTGAGCTTCGGTTCCAGAATCCACTCTGAAAACTTCCCAACTTTATGAGTTATTAAAAAAATTCCAAAACTCCTCAATTTATGTTCAGTATGCGGAACAACTTAAAAGTTATGAGAAGGCTTCACATTTTTATAAGGACACGAATTTGGGGAGAGATTAGATTTTAGGGCTCATATGCAACATGGAACAATTGCATATACTTGGTCATCTCTTCAAAGAGGATATTTTCAAGTGAAATTTGACCCAATATTTAAACAAAAAATAAGAAAGGTTTGCCACAAAAACCAGTCTGGTCAAAATAAAATGTTTTTTCCAACATAAATTCTATTAAAAGTAAAGCCAGACTCAGCAAATGCCGGAGATCTCCTATATGAACTGAAGAATAGTTGTACATCAGAGCACAATGCAGTTTTTCAGAGTGCTTTTGAGACTGCTCCTGTTTTGAAAGCCTGCTCATGTCATGTTTGAATGATGATTTAGACTGTATATAGCAAATAGCAATGTTAGCATCTCTGGAACATCAGCATAAAGGCTGATGTTAGAGGAAATGTTTCTTTTTAAAGAGAACAAAACAGTCCTACTCTATGCCTTTTTTTTTTTCTTTAATTCTCATGTCAGGAAGTTTTGAAGATCAGCTCTCTGTGGCCAGATGAGTAAGGCAGGGATGTAGGAGGGTGGTTCATTTGAACGTGGGTCCTCCAGGTCTGTCATCTGCCTCTGACGTCTTTATGGCATTCATACATTTGAAAATCCCTCTAAGCAGATGTCTAAACTTTCTGAGATCAGTGGAAACTGGGTACCTCTTTCTCTCGTCCTCAGTTCCCCTTGTGTGACCTATGAATAGTGGCACTACTCTACCCCAGGGATGACACGAATATAGGAATATGGTGAAAATAAAGGTGTTTGTTTAACAAAGTTATGTTTAAAAGGCATGTTCCCATCCAAGGTATATCCCAATATGAGTCAGAAAGTCTGTTTTCCTTGATAAATGGAAACATCTTATTTTTTAAAAAAACCTATTTCATATTAATCCATCCTCAAGATGGGAAGTGGGCTTTGTTTTCTGTCCTGTTAGCTTTGAGCTCCATATATATTGCTGCTCCATATTTGTAGTTATAGTATGTATACATAGTTGTTCCAGACTCCAATTCCTTCAACTCCTTGAAGACATTGCAGGAGGTAAAGGTGGCTTGTAGGAGTGAGCTTCTCATTAAATCAGCCTGTACTCAAAGTTAAATACCTGCTGCTGCTTTCAGAGAATGGCAAGTACCAGGCTCATCTAGTCCCTGCTTAGGAGCTTCACACTAATACAACCCAGAGAGACGAAAACCAGACAAAATAGGAAGTCTGAAAAGATAAAATTAATGGATGGAGATATATTCTTTCCACAGTTCTTCTGTACCACTGACTGTTGAATGCTCACAATGCATAGGCTTTATCAACCGTACGTTTTCTGACTTTGAGGAGTGAATCAGCCACTTTTGTGCAGCCGAGAAGAGGAAGCTTTGCAGCCGGTGTGGTTGCCTCCGTGCACGTGTGTGTCTTGAGGGGTGGGGAAGGCAGACGTCCTTAACCAAACATTTGCAACCTTCCGTGTTAAGCTGGAATCAGAAAACCAGCTTGACAAGAATGAACGGCTTCGCCAAGCGACATTCAGGGGAGGTTGGTGGGATTTTAAACAAATCTCCTTAAGCAAGCATGAAAACAAGCTATTTAGCGCTCATTAATGTCTCAGGTTAAACTCTTGAATAATTTGTCATGGTTAGGCTCTTTTGGTTTCATTGGTGTTTTTCTGGTGACAAACGAGATGACAGCTACATATGCTCCTCGGTATGCCACTGTTCACAATAGAGTTTAAAGTTGTGTATTTGTTATTGATGTCATTAAAGTGATGGATTTGAGCTTGGTTTCTGAGGCAGCCAGCTGGGTGGTTAGGACTAATTTCTAGCAATGGTTTTGGAGGTTGAAACCAAAGTGTGTATAAAAGGAAATGTTTCTTCTTTTAAGCAAATAATTTGAACCCAGATGAATGAAATTTAAGCAAGTGGGCATCAACTCTGAGTTAATTTTGACATAGTTGTCTGGAAATCATCACCAATTAAAATATTTTTATGAGCTCAAATGTAGTATTGTCTTTCGGTGCTTATGTAAGAGAGGAACAAACTGCTTGTTTAACCCCAGCCTTGAGACTACTGGCCAGAATATAAGACTGAAGTCATAGCCATCTGGAGCTGCAGGAAGGGCATGGGCCTTGGCAAAGCTCACTTTGTGGGGGCAAGGCGATTTCCTTATCGGAATTGAAAACTATGTAAATTCGAGCAGGTCGCTTGCACCCGACAGGATGTGCAGCTCATTTGAAAATGAATCTCACCAAACACATTTGACATTTTCACACAGCAAGTACTAATAGAAAAGACAGACCTAACTGTTTGTATCCACCTCTGCAGCAAGGGAACATTTCTCTAGCATGGGGACTCCTACAAAAATCCTGCAGAAGTGAGTGTGAGTCTTGAATATGCAAAGAGGACATGAGCAGCTCTGGAGCCTGGGAATCTTAGTTCAGAGTTAAAATTAATCCCTTGGCTTATTATAGTCAGATTTTTTGATGTGCTCCTCCAGACTGAATAGCTAGCAAGATAGTTCCTTAATTTGTACATGCACCTTTCACACCTGCACATAAAGAAAACCTTTGATGCTAAGTGCTTGATGGAACAACAGGATGAGTATGTGCAGAATTAAAAGGATACACACCATGCTCAAATATTTTTATAGCTTTTAAGACTCTGCACATTTAACATAATAAAGAATACCCTGCCTGATGGGGAGGAGCAGTCTCTGCATTATGAATTTGGTCTTTTGTTTTTCATTGTTTTTACATTGCAGAGAGAGTTGAAATGTTAAAGACTTGAGTAGAAATGTCTGTTGCTGTGTTCTCAACCACAGTCTCTCTTATTCAATGAGACAGACTTTTAACATTTAAATTTTTCTTATTGGTGTTTATTGAGTTTTTTGCATTTTCTTTTTATTATGCTATATGCCTACATATGCATATATATGTATACACAATAGTACTGTGTGCTTATGAAACAGCCTATCATGAGTTTTTGTTTTCCATTCCGTAATTATCATCGTTTGATTCCCATGCAGTAGTGTACTTATATTATTTGAGCTCCCAACACTGTAGACAGATGTTCAAATATTTCAACACAAACAGAAGTGTTTATATTTAACTTACAGAATCTTTATAGCTTTGATATGTATGCATGTATTTTGTCCTATTGTGAAGTCTTACCACTAGACCTGTGCACCACTTGAGTCTGAAAGAAGGTAGACCTGAAATTGTACTTAATTCCAGCCTCCAGTTGAATCCATACCGAGAAAATTTCAGGGCTTAGACGCGCAATCAAGTTACAGGGGATGTCTGTATTTCCACATGTCAGCTGAGCCACAGCAGCTGCCTGGTAGGTGTTCCTGGCCCCCCATAAATGTAAGTTGATTTGATTTAGCTTAGCCCTCAATAAAAGGGGCTTAAGATAAGTAAAATCACTGCACACTTGCCACAGACAGAGAGCACATGCGCAGATGGTTACCATCCAGGTCTGGGACACGGTAACCCATTCCACACCAGGAACTGGCTGTGGGTCTGTACTGGCAACAGTCAAGCCAATTTTTAGATCAGCATTTACATTCTCTTTTAAAAATTACCTGTTGAATCCCTTAACACAGCTGAATTTGTTAGCTTGCATAAAGATAGTTCGCCAGTTCTCCTCTCTCAGCCTCACAAGCACTATTGCTCACAAGACAACAGCGGTGGAAACGGTGTTAGTGTTGTTTTGAGAGATGCATTCAAAACAGGAATTATTTTATTTCTCAGGCTGGTTGGGGAGAGACTCCTTTAAAGAGACCTTGACAGGTATTTTAGGCCCTAAATTTTGCCACTCTTGACTTTTCAGATACATGCAAGGAAAAATGCCTTGTGTTTGTTTACCTTGAATTCTGATTCCCACAATCAATCGTATTTAGTATATAGCAACCAGTATAGAGCTGGTTTAAGAAACTTGCTTTTGAAATCCCCTGCGGCCTCCTTTGCTTGCTGAGTAGGGCTAAGTTGCAAAACCTCTCCAGGACATAGGCAACGAGCACGATCGTGAGCTCCGTGCGAGAGAGTGTGGGTAGACTGTCAGCCTGGCTCAGTAAACAGCAGCTTAGCATTGCTTTTGACTTTTGGTGTGCGTGGTAACTCCTTTAGTCGTTTCAACTCAGAGTGAGTTATCTAAACTTGTACCCCTGGATGTATAACAACATAGCCTTAATCTACTTTTCCTTAACGTGTTACGTCTCTCCTTAGACAAGGGGTATGAGAAAGTGGTGAGTTTGGTTTTTCCACTTTCTGCAGCCCCTTTGAACAGACAGGATTTCCAGTTCCTTAACTTGCAGTCCTCTGGGCCATTCCTCTACTCTGTCTGCAATGTTCTAGCAAGTGGTGTCTGTCCCTTTACTACCTTTTGGTGTCTCTAATGACATTAAGGGAGTGGAGCATCTCCCTTATGAGGAAAGGCTGAGGGAGCTGGGTCTCTTTAGCTTGGAGAAGAGGAGACTGAGGGGTGACCTAATTAATGTTTATAAATATGTTAAGGGCGAACGTCAGGAGGATGGAGCCAGGCTCTTCTCAGTGATGCCCAATGGTAGGACAAGGGGCAATGGGTGTGAGCTGGAACACAGGAGGTTCCACTTAAACTTGAGAAGAAACTTCTTTACAGTGAGGGTGACAGAGCCCTGGGACAAGCTGCCCAGGGAGGTTGTGGAGTCTCCTTCTCTGGAGACATTCAAAACCCACCTGGACACCTTCCTGTGTAATCTCGTTTAGGTTCCTGCTCCGGCAGGGGGATTGGACTAGATGATCTTTCGAGGTTCCTTCCAATCCCTGACATTCTGTGATTCTGTGATTTGATTCTTATTATATGTAAATACAGCTGGTCCATAGCTGTTCATAAACACACGTGTCCATGAGGAAGCTCCCATCTTTTTCCTGTGAGTTAGATAAGATTTTTATAAAGGAGGAAAAGAGAAGAAGGTAGGTCAGCTCCTTCCTGAGTTCAGGTGGACTTTACATTCGGCATTTCTCATGGCCAAATCCAGTGGTGGAAGCTGGTAGCAGAACTTACTGCAAATCCAGTAGAAAAGGCAGAAGATGTCAGGGTGAAGGCATCTGCCGTAAGTGACTTAGCCTCCCTGCAGGTCTCCAGGGAAACTGGGAGATTTGTGAGTCTGACATGACAATAAATCCATGCATGGGGGGGGCATATCGCTCTGCCTTGCACATCCTCTAGCAGGAGGAATCACAGGGGCTGGGGGACCTGAGACCTCCTTGGGTGTCCTCTTCCAGCCATGGCTGTGCTGTCTGGGGAGGACACACCAGCATCGAATCAGCATCAGTCAAAATGAGTTGGCTCAGCAGAGTCCTGCTCCAAATCAGTGGTAGCTGTGGTCAGAGATGAGTGATTAACAGCGGACAGAGGCCAGGCACGATAACCTCGTTAGCTGGCACAGCAGCAACCTGGAGAGGCCGTGTGAACACAGCCCCACTTGTGTCCAGCTTGGTTACCCCCCCATGCTGACGAACACATCCAGGCTTCGTGATGAATAGCAGAGGGTGCAACGTGGACAGTGACCAGGTTTCAATTAAACATCTCGCTGAGATCGGTTTCTGCTTTGGGAACGGAAAGTGAGCTCCAAAAAAGTCAGTTCCCATTAGCTGAACACCTAAGCAAGATTTATTTTTTAAGGCGTTATTTAAAAATTTATAGAGTTTGTTAGGCCAAAAAAAAGAAAAAAAAAATTAGCCTGATTGAAAACCCTGAAAACAGAGACTTCTCCTGGAAATGTTGACAGTGTAGCAGCCATAAATCTGCTGCTGCAAGACCTAGTTGGTCATTTTTCCCCTAAGGGGAAAAAAAAATTGCGATCTATTAGAGGGGAGAAAGCCTCCAGGCTGTTTTAATCTGGAATTCTGCAGCCTGATGTTAATGAGAAAAACTTTTTTTTTTTTTGCCAGTTTTTGGCCAGTTCATTTCTACATTACAGATGGTAATAAATTGTCAAGTTGTTTGTGAAAAGTTTGGCTCGATGCATTTCTTTAAACGCAAGGTACCAAAGCAGTCACTGTGAAATCCCATTTCACTTTGGCCCACAGTACCGCAATGACCTTTTTTGTTGTCTTTTGTAATTAATAACTTACTTTTCTGTCACTTCTCCATGCTACTCATATAAATATTTCTGAAATGGAGCCTCTCATATTTGCTAACCTCATCTTTCGTTAGTAACAGCTAACACAAGGGAGCAATTTGGGATGCCAGATGTGTTCCTCTGCGTGTTACTGTCCAGCACGTCCTCCAGTTCATTGAAGTGCTGGTGTAGAAAAGCTCAGGTAGAAGAGAAAACCTGTAGAAAGGATGAATTCTCTCCTCTTGCTGCTGTGTTATTTGTAGCTATGCTGGCACAAGTAGCCCACGCTTCTGCTGCTCCACACATTGGCCGGGGTGCAACCGTGGAGTAAAGGGTACCTGGTGCAACCAAGAAATAAGTAACTTCTCCACCATCTCTAAATGCTTGCAGTTCACAGAGAAGCAGAGCAGATTACAAAAATCATGATTTTTGAGAAAGTAGACTTAAATTAGTGCTATTATAGAGCAATGAAAGGTAGTGAACGGGAGAAGGGTAAAGCACCCGAAAATACAGATACAGCAAATACTAAGAGAAGGAAGGAAAAATAAGACGAATGGAAGACATCAAAGAGGAAATGTTTGCTGGTCTCTGATGGTTTGTTTCCTGGAGGAAGCCATCAGAAAATAAAAAAGCAAAGGACAAAAAAATGGATTAGGTTTGTAAGGAATCAAACATGGAAAAAGGCAGGGAAAGAAATATGTGAATACTTTTTTTTGTGCTGCTGGCTGATAAATTGTTTCTTCCTTAGTTGCTCCGTTAAAAGCCAAACAGCCAGTATGTTTTGAATGATCATATTAATAACATTGATTTAAGTTCAGTAATTTCTGAGATATGGGAAATAGCATAATGTAGAGTGTTCTAGAACCTGCTAATAAACTGAACAGTGCTGGTGGGAAGGGAATAATGTCAAAAAAACCTCATAATTTTGAGATTAATTGATGAGAAGTCCCATGAAATTGTTTTTTTCATTGTTGGCAATTTCCTGTAGACCTCAGCACAGGACAGGTAGACTCCTTTCCCTCCTTGAGAGGATTCTGGCTCTCCAAAAGTATTACCCATTAACTGTGGAGTATTATGAGTCATATATTTAACACAATTTCTCCCTAGTCTGATATGGACAAGTGAGTCCCAAGGCAGTAGTCAGGTAAACATGCACCGCATCCAGTGTGTTCAGGTGTGGGGAAAAAAGAACTTCAGAGGATTTATTTTAATTTTAAAGAATTAAGATGAGTGGAAATCCCCATCGAGATAAGGAACCAACAGTCTGTGCCATTTCTGAAAAGACCAAGGGAACACTGACGTTTCCCAAAGTTTTGCCTTCAGGGTGCGGCATAAAGCTAAGGTTGTTATCATTTGTGGTCAGAGATCTCATTGTACTTTCAACAGCACGTTAATTTTGGCCCATGAATGCCAGCCATTATAACCATACACGTAGGAGTTTTCACCGCTGCTTCATGTGATGATTAGCACATTTTTATGTGACTGCTGAGTCCCCAACTTTTGTGCAAAGTCCCCAAGTTACTTCATGTTATTCATTGGTGAGGACACCAGTTCTTGCTGGTCGTTTTTAAAGGCCAGGTGCTTGCTTTTGTTGCTAAGCTAAGATTGACTTCTTATACATAGTCATGGTCCTGCCTATTGAGCAGGTCTCTATGCAGGTTTGCTGTCACTTGGCCATGTCAGATCAGGAAGAAAGTGTGTTAAATACATGACTCGTAATACTTTAGAATTAATGGGTAATGCTTTTGAAGAGCCAAAATCTTCTCAAGGAAGAAGGTGACATTTTGGCTAAATTATTTCAAAGCACTGTTGCATCTTGATAAACCAGGTTGCCTCTTTGAACTTTCAGTTCAACTGTCAGAAAGTTAAATCAATTTATAGAGTGAATCAGTGTTCGAGTGCAGTTTTCCTGTCTTTTTTTTTTTTTTTTCTGGTCCTTATTTAAAACCTCAAAACCACCATGGGTAATTTCCCCAAGATCCACTTTAGACATTTGTGGCATGTAGCGTGAAGAGTAGCTACCGCTGGCCAAACCCCGGCACTCTTATCCTTTTGAGCATTTTCCTCCTATTTCAGAATATAACACAAGAAAAACTGCTGTCCCTCTCCCCACAAAACCAAACACCAACTGGAATAGCTGTATCAGCCCAAATCTTGCTTCTCTTGAAGTACGTGGGAGTTTTGCCATGGACTCAACTGGATCTGATGATTTCTGCTGGGTTTAACCTCTTGTCTCCATTTGCCACACCTCAGTTGACAAACAATTCTTCTGCTACGGAGCTGGGAGGCCTTATCAAGCATGCAAAACTCACAAATATTGTTTAACCACAATGGTCACCACAGGAAACATTGGCCCAAAATTTAGGTTTTGTTTTGAAAACAGAAGGTTTGGGGGGAGAGAGAGCATTGTTAAATCCAGCTTGGACAAAAATATGCTTGTAGCTTTTTTTAGAGTGTCACAGAAAGACAATGCTGTCGCTAACGTCTTCAGTATTTCTTCACTGTGTTGAAAGGCTCAGTCAGAGCATTTAGCTCGGGCATGGAACCGAGAAAGTGCTGTTGACTGAACAAACCAACCTTATTTGGTTGCATTAGTAAGGGCAACATTGATAATCACAGAATCACAGAATGGTCAGGGTTGGAAGGGACCTCAGGAGATCATCTAGTCCAACCTCCCTGCCAAAGCAG
>NW_010339153.1:32864-48545 GCF_000700745.2 Antrostomus carolinensis
TTGCACAGGAAAGCGTCCAGGTGGGTTTTGAACATCTCCAGAGATGGAGACTCCACACCCTCTCTGGGCAGCCTGTCCCAGGGCTCTGGCACCCTCACAGTAGAGCAGTTTTTCCTCATGTTTAAGTGGAACCTCCTGTGTTCCAACTTGTGCCCCTTGTCCCTTGTCCTATCGCTGGGTACCACTGAAAAGAGTCTGGCCCCATCCTCTTTACACCCTCTCTTTAGATATTTATAAACATCAATAAGATCGCCTCTCAGTCTTCTCTTCTCCAGGCTAAACAGACTCAGCTCTCTCAGTCTTTCCTCATAAGAAAGATGCTCCAGCCCCTTAATCATCTTTGTAGCCTCCACTGGACTCTCTCCAGAAGTTCCCTGTCTCTCTTGAACTGGGGAGCCAGAACTGGATGGTCAATACACTTTCACAATTTTATCAGAGGTGCAGTTGCTTTGGAGTAAGATATATCAACAGCGAGGAGGGGGATTTTTTTGGTGTGCTCCCCACACTTAAAATGAGAGAAAAATGTCCCAGATCCATGCAACACAATGGGATAAAACATGGAAGGGAAAGCAGAGAGGAGACTGCCTTGAATATGGCATGATCAGGAGTTGAGCACAAGACCTCCACCCTGTAGCAGAGCATCCTATGCCTGTCCCGCCTGCAGAAACCTAAGGTGGTGGCAGACACTGAGCCAGAGAATTGAGAGATGGTTTTTACTATTTACATTACCATAATTTATCCGTAGCATAATGTTGAAATTGCCACTAGAAAAAAGATTAGAAACATGTTTCCTGCTCAGTTTCCTGACCGCTCAGGCCACACACATGCAGAGCGTGCCATTAACCATTACAGAGCTCCCATGCCCGGCGGAGGAAGGTGCTCATTCAGTAGCCTCAAGCTGCACCAAGATTTGCAAACAATCAAGAAGACAACCCTGTGCACCATTCAGTTGTGCCATGTGGTTTGCTACTGGTACATACCTGATTTCTGATCTGATCTCATAGTCCCGGTCGCTGTTTTCTTTCGATTTACCTTTTTGATCTGAAGGAATTAGCGTGTTACACTATGAAAAATCCCCCGATCCTGTGGCAGACCTTCTTCCCCTACTGTCACCCCCTTGCTACCAGGAATTACATGTTTCTAACACCACAGGCAGACTGGCACACCAAAAGTACGTGTATACTTTCTCCTGTTTTAACTGGATTTACTAGTCTGACATGTAGTGTGTTTGCTAATTCCATAAACTGGCTACTGTAACTAAAATCAGACACAATTACCAAAAAAGCACCAGATTATAGTTTAGTCCAAAAGGAATATTTCCATGCTTTAAGGGTGGTCTCACTTCTCCCTTTAAAATATCCTTTAATCGCTGTGTTTCTTGGTTAACATCCCTGTTTTTACAGGATTCCTGTAGTTTACATTCAAAGTTGGATAGGTGAAATTTTAATACATGTTTTATTGTTTCAAGTCAAAGCAGTTTCATTTTGCCTGGATTTTTTACCCGTTGTTGATTGAAAGATTGGAAGTTTTATACTGCGATCTATCTACTGGAGGGGAAAGATCAGCAGCCCAGGGTGGCTCTGAAAAAAGTTCTCAGCAAAGTCTCTGCATTGTGCTTGTAGCGTAACCCAACACTGAAATTTAAGGCTGTATTTCAATTTCTTTGTACTTAGTGTGGGGCATCCATTTGTACTTATGTTCTGTGCTATTTCAGGGTCAAACGTGGGAGGTAAAATAATTGCGTAGGAAAATTCAGCAAGGGGAGAGGTTTCCCTTTGTAGAGATATGGTTGGTGCTTCGCTGGTCTCTATTTTGGAGGCTTCAGTCACAGTTTTGCTGTCTACCAACCAGAGGGAATTAAGAGTCAGAGGCAAGGCTTATGTGATACGACAGGTGCTAATCTTCCAGGAAATTCATCCTACATCCCACCCATTAAGGGAATTTTATGTAAAAATGGTTTAATGTCTCTTTAAAGGTGTCAGCAAGCATGTGAGGACCACACAGCTTGGGTTCCACTGAAAGTAATGGAGTGAAATTGTCTGCATAATTATTTTAGTTGGATTGAGAATCTGCAGTCCTCTCTTGCTTCAGGAAATAAACCTCTGTTAAAACCATATGGCAGTATTCTCAGAAGAGAAGTGATTACAGGGCCACTTCTCTTTCACATCTCCAGGCAGAGTTAGAGAAAGTTGTTATGTTTGTGCATAATTAGTCCTTCTTTTTTCCTTGTGAGCAGACACAAAAATTTCCTTTTTAGCATGTGTGAGGGTGCTGGTGTGTTTGTTTGCATACACATGTACGTTTTCTTTTCACTGTACTGAAGCAGCAATAAATGGTGCTGAACAAAACTAGAGACATGGAAGGAATGTACCACCAGGTGTAGGTACCAAAACGGCGTAACAGAGACACTCCCTCAGAATTAGTTAGGCTTAAGTTTAGGCTCAGCAACAGTACTTTTAGAAACTACAGCCAGTGGAAATGATATTACCTTACAAAATAAAATCTCAAAACCAGAATCTCAAAAATAAAATCTCAAGGGCAGTTTTTAATCATGGTGTGCCTCGTTTTTCTCCCTGGCATGTCATCTCCTGCCACTTCTCACTACAAGAAGGACATGGAGGTGCTGGAGTGTGTCCAGAGAAGGGCAAGGAAGCTGGTGAAGGGGCTGGAGAACAAGTGTGATGAGGAGTGGCTGAGGGAACTGAGGGTGTTTAGTCTGGAGAAGAGGAGGCTGAGGGGAGACCTAATTGCCGTCTACAACCCCCTAAAAGGAGGTTGTAGTGAGGCAGGTGTGTGGCTTTTCTCCCAGGTAACTGGTGATAGAACAAGAGGCGATGGCCGTAAGTTACGCCAGGGGAGGTACAGGTTGGATGTCAGGAAATACTTCTTCACTGAAAGCATACTCAGGCACTGGAATGGGCTGCCCAGGGAGGTGGTTGAGTCACCATCCCTGGAGGTGTTTAAAAGACGGGTAGATGGGGTGCTTGAAGATATGGTTTAGTAGTGGACAGGTACGGTTGGACTCGATGATCTCAGAGGTCTTTTCCAACCAGGAGATTCTATGATTCTACAGGTGACGGTGGGGTTATCCTGTTCTGACGTGATGTGGGATGTGATAGCCTTTTGGCAATGCAGTGGCACATCTGATCCCACCGAGCTGTGGGACCATGGGCTTGCGCTTGGGTTGACATGGGCAGAGCCCAGCTGCTTGCGCTCAGGATATTCCCAGCAGCCATTGGGAGGTGGGAACCTGTCCCTGCCTGGTAGAGCTGCTCCTCTACAGGAGAAGGCCCTTGATCAGTCTTCTATGTCGCTGTTTTTGTGAAAGCAGAGAAGGAAACATCCAGACACTAAATATAAAGGTGCAAAAGCCAGAGCTTGGTACAGGTACAGTTGTCTTAACTGTCCAGTGAGCGAACCTTGACTTTCACTTTAAATTCAGTGGCCACAATTCTCCTCTGACATCAGTTTTACACCAGTGTGCGTCCATTTATTTTAGTGAAGATTTATGCCAGAATCAACAAGAAAGCAAGAAACATAATCCAAACATTAGCAAACAGTAGTATCAGCCATTCTCAAACACTGCCAAGAAACCTTATCAAAGAAAAGCAAAACCAGAAAAAACACTTTTTGCTGTCAAATCCAAGGGATGTGCAGGAAGTAAATTACCACCACACCTGGTGTGAGAGTGAGTGTTGGGGTTGGATGTTGTGTTCAAATGATGCAGTGAAATACCAGCGATGTGGAGAAAGGAGTGCATGTTCCCTACTCTATACAAGATACATAATTTTAAAGCAGTGTCCTGTTGGAAATGCTGCCAGATGCTGGCGGGTAGACTTGGCCTCTTGACAGCAGACCACCCCTGGCAGTAGTTTGGCCATCTAAATCCATCAGGGATTAGAAATTGGGTTCATTCCTAGTCTAATGACGGTCGTTTGATGAAAGGGAATCATTAGCGCACCGAGTCTTTTGTCAAGGGAGGAATAACTTGTTTGTGCATCAAAACTGGTCGATAATGGGGACACTGATAGCCAAACTTCTTTGCTGCTGCCAAAAGGAGAGTAATGGGCCTTGTGGGAAGCTGGAATGAAAGGACAAGGAATGATCCATCCTACCTGGAGAAGAGTTAAAAAACAAATTTCTTCCTTTGTCATACTGCTGAGCATTTTGTAGACTTAAAAAAAAAAAAATTACTTTCTTTTTTTAAACCTTGACATCCTCACAGTTTGTGTCAAAGCTGGAAAAAAGTTTTCCATCTCTCCTTTCTGTTGTTGCCTTTTTACTTCATTTAAATTGATTAAGACAGATGAGTTTTACTTGTAAAAAAAACACAAGGCAACGCACCACTGAAAAATATCCAATTTCTTCAGCATCACCAGCGTTGCTTGTTTTACTTTCCTTGGACAAAAGGGGAAGAGCACTTTGTGTTCTATTTTCCATCATTATTTGATGGAATTAAATCTCAGTTGTGCTTAAAGAAGAAGGAAACCCCTCGTATGAATGTGTTGTCCTGTGGTAAATGGTGCCAATGACTTCAGTGTACCTTATTTTGTCCGTGGACACAAAGCAAGCAGTAGGGCTAAAAGGTACACTACACAGCTTGTATCTAAAATTACATAACTGAGAGTTCAATTTTTGGCCTTGCAGGCATATAACTGTAACCATTACGCTGGAAGCAGCTATAGTATTCCTTAAAATGAGTCATATGACATTAAAAACAAAGACAATAATAAAATTCAAATCTGTGCAAGCTTTAAAGACTTAAGGGCCAGGCTGTCTCCCACTGAAGACGGTGGCAAAGCCTCTATTCATGGCTCTGACAGATGGCTTGGGCCCCATACAATCCCATTTTTCCAATTGTAGGTTCATACTTTTTTATCCTGCGAATTAAATGAGGATTTGCCACCCGCAAAATAAAACCCAAAGAAAGAAACTTGCTTTAAATAGAACGAGCTCTTGAGATGATATTAATAGCACGAGGATGATGAGTATTTCCAGAATTTAAGTACTTTAGTGTTATTTCTGCCTGTTTTAAGAGAGCAGAATAAAATATCCCTGCCACTTGCATTACAGAGGAGTTTTCCACTTCTCTGGTGCACTGTAGTGGGCATCCAAACTTAATGACTCACCAAAATAATAATAAAATAGTTACAGATTATTCAAAGCTCATGCTAGGGATGATCCAACGTGTTGTAACGTCTTTCCAAGTGTGAAGCATATCTATAGGTAGGGCTATATGTATGTGCTTGTGTACATCTTTGAAAGCTATTAACTTCACAGCTGCCCACTTGAATGACTTGTGATTTTTATAACCAGGCATTTACAGCTTCTGTTTCTTTGATTTTCTTTTTTCCAGCGGGTTGTACCTACAATGTAATGCCCGAGTGGATTTCTGTTTAGGAGTGAAATAATGGAGTAGTTACAGCAGGGTGAAAGCAAAGCTGTGAGTTATAATCTTTAAAAAATGAATGTGGGGGAAGATCCTGCAGCTCAGGGGACTGGTAATAAGACAGATGTTTCCCTCTTTTGTATACTCCGTCCTGTCCAGCCACCAAAAATTAATGCCCTCTGAGCTCCCCTGGTGCATGAGCAAGGGAGACTCATGAATGGGAGACCTTATTGCTCTCTACAACTACCTGAAAGGAGGGTGGAGAGAGGTGGGAGTGGGTCTGTTCAACCAAGGAACAAGTGACAGGACAAGAGGAAATGGCCTCAAGTTGCATCAAGGGCAGTTGAGATTGCATCTGAGGAAGAATTTCTTTGCTGAAAGGGTTCTGAGGCATTGGAAGGGGTTGCCCAGGACGGTGGTGGAGTCCCCATCCCTGGAGGGATTGAAGAGTCGTGTAGACATAGTGCTGAGGGACATGGGTTAGTCGGGGACTTGTCAGTGTGAGGTTAATGATTGGACTCCATGATCTTAAAGGTCTTTTCAATCCAGGCAATTCTGTGATTCTGTGATTCTGTGAATTCAGAAATAAAAATCAGCTCCTGTTTGGACTGACCTTCTCCGCCATGCCTTGAGGAGAAGCCCACCTTCTACTATATTCTCTATGGCTAGAAGCAGTAGAAGAGGTATTTGGGGTTTCTGTGGGATGAGCTCCTGACAAGCTCCCTGCCGAAGCAGTCAGAGCCGTTGTAGGGGACATCTTGCCTGTGGTAGCCCCAGCTTTTCCCTGGCTTTCCCTGGGTGTGGGTCTCCGCAGTTCACCACGCCGTGAATGACATCGTCTACTGCTTTTGTTGGCCACCCTCCAGCTCCATCTCATTCCCCCCACTGCCCACATTCCTGGGGATTTGTTACCTTCTGGTAGCCAAACACACGGGCAGCTGGGGCAGGGGGCAAAATTTATTCTCCAGGACTCTGTTTTCCTATTGTTTTTAAGTTCACGGGAGGCTCCCCGTTACTAAACAAACTTTACAACTGTCGGCAAAAGGGTCAGCCCCCTGCCAGAGCCCTTCAGAAAAATATGACATTCCTTGCAGCCAGATGCAGTTGTGTCACTCACCTCCCTCTCCTCTGTCCCCCGTGGAGCTTTCGGGATGAGGCATCACCCCTGAGCAGGTTAAACACCTGGCTGAGGCACTGAATTAGCGACCTGGAAAGCCTGTAAGGATGGGCTTAACTTTGGCCACTGACTTGCATCTCGTGTGTTTGCAATGCTTGGCTGAGTTTTGGGCATGATGTTATTAAACAGCCTTAGGGCTCAGGGGTTTTAATGTGAGATGAATGTATGTAGGGCTGGAGTTTCTGTAGCAAGGGTAGGATTTGTGTTTGTGTAGCTCACAGCAGAATGTGGCTTTTCTTTTCTGTAAAAGGAAAAAAAAAATATCAATGGACATAGTTATGAATGAAGCAGTTCCAGGAGCAAATAATGTAAATAATGAGGCTGTCTTTTTGGAAAATCCTGGGATTTTATAGTCTTTCACTGCATTGAGGAGTTCCCTACACTTTCATGGCAGACATAGGTTGTCCGAAACATTTGTTTCCAGGCTTAGTGGGGATTTTTTTCCCCAATAAGTTTGTCATTTCTATGTCCCTTGTTCTTCATGCTGGCATGGAGAAGAACATACAGGTTTTAGCAGAGGGAATGGCCAGGGCCACTCTGTGTGTGATCATCTATCTTTGAGTAACCAGTGGACACATGAATAAGAAAGCAACAACCAAAACCAGTCGTGAAGCAGCAACATCTTAATGATCTTGGGACCTTCATCTGGGAATGCACAACTCTCTCAAGCATTAGGTATGAAACACTCGTTTTACTTCATTGTGTCTCCCCCCAAAACAAGTGGAAACTCAGAATCATGCTCGCTAAATTAATGGCAAACTCAATCTTGCAATATCCAGTGAGGCAAAGAGATCACAGAGTTATTCTGAAGTTAGAGCTGGATGAAACTGTGGTGCAGAGGGGTTAATAACCAGCATTTCCAAACTCTGATCCCTTACGGTCTGGAATACCTAAGCAGACACAGCCTGTGTTTCACTGTGCCCTTTCATGGGAGCAGGAGATGCTGAGCACTTTGCAGCATCAGGCCCACAGTTAGCCTGAGCTGCCTGACTCGTTGTACTCATGTTAAAAATATTGTGTACGTGACTTAATGAAGCATAGACAATCACTCAGCCCTAGAACAGTAGGGCTAAAAGAAACCTCAGGCGACCTAGTCCATTTTTGCTCAGAGGAAGTATTATATATACTTAGATCATCACTGACATCTGTCCAAATTCTTAAATCCTCCAGTGCTGTGCCTTCTACTTACTAAGTCTGGGTTTTGTGTCTTTTTCTTTTAAAGGAAGTTTTTTGCTTTCTTAAAAAGGAGTTTGATAATATCGTACATTAATCTCTTAAATCTCCTGTACCTCAAATTAAGCCAGCTTTTGCTTGTTCTGTTCTCAGCTGACACAGAGATCAATTGATTACCATTTTCTTCGGAAAACATTTTACTCTTATCATGTCCTTCCTGCTCGTCTCTTTTCTAGACTAAACAAATGTATTTCCTTCAACTTTTCCATGTAGGTCATGCTTTCTAAATCTCTTATCACTCCTGTTGCTCTTCTCTGGATTCTCTCTCATTTGTCTGTATCTTTCTTAGAGGGTGGTGTCCCAAGCTGGATAAAGCAGTCCAGCTGATGTCTCACCACTTCTGAGCAGAGTGGAATAGTTATCTTCTATGTCTTCTATGCAATGTAACCATTCATCTTTCTCAGAACTACATTTACTTCATTGTTTTTCTCTTTTTTAAGGCAGAATCCTATTATTGACTCACATTCAACTTGCAGCTCCCTGCTACCCCCAGATCTTCCTCTGCAGTGCTGCTGGCTAATTGGTTTTGTCGTGGTGCGTTTGAGCATTTGGTTTCTTGCTCCAAAGTGTAATACAATGATCTTAACTTTTACTGCATGCCATTTTACTAATGACATGGCAAATACAATTTCCCTAGTTTGTTAAGATGGTTTTGAATTCTGATCTCTTTCTCCAAAGTCTGGAGGACTCCTCCCTACTGGAATTCATCTCAAGATTTTATAATTGTGCTTTGTATTGCATCATCCAAGATATTAAAGAAAATAATAAATATTAATTGGCCAAAAACACACTTTGATGCATAAAATACCTCCCATTTCAGTATCACTAGTGATAGTCAGTGGGGGCAACCTCGTAACACCAAGCTTTCCCCTGTGCATCCTATCTCCTCCTGTGACTGCATTTTAGCCTTTAAATGACAACTTTCTTTCCCTCAGAGTTTTGAAAGCAGAGGTTAATCCATCCCAGCTTCCACCTGAGACAGAAATGCCCCTGCTAGCGTTGGCAGATAGAGGAGAAGCATATAAAAAGGGGATAAAAACTGTGACTAACCTCCAGGACTGTTGGCAGGATCTTCAGGCTGACGTTTCTTCTCTTAAGCCCAGCTGCATCATTTATGTGCTGCTTAAGGCTGTCCATCTTCAAAACTGTACTGTCATGTAGGTGCTTGAGCAAGTGATCTGACTACCTAGAAAGTCAAATACCTTCTGCAACATGAAAGTTTCCCCGATAAACCCACTCATTGCCAGCAGCACAAGACTTTTTTACACACTTGAGTGTGTAAATAAGTGCAAAAAATGATGTTAAGCAGAAATTTTACTGGGGCAACCACCAATTCTTTATACCTTTCAAGAGGAAGAAAGGGAGACATCCATCAAACTGTCGTTACAAATTTGATACCACAAACCTAAGCTCACGGAGCCGCCAGGAATCTGTAAACCTTTTAAAGGATACGCCTGTTTTTGACATTCAAAATAAAAAATCTTTATAGATTTTTGTGGAAAACACTGATGGGCCAACAGCTAAATGGCATTTCTCCACAGTCAGACAGACTCCACACAAACTGAATAGATGTCCAGTTTTAGAAGGACAGGTTAATTACTTTCTGTGCTATGCCCAGGAAGAAATAATACTTGGCCTGTTTTACTTACTGAGTGGGAAAAGATGTTTGAGGGTGGTTGGGTTTGGTTTGGTTTTTTTTTTTCCTAAAGGCTGTTGCATCCTGGCTTCTGCCTCTGTAGAGCCTGAGTGTAGGTGCCCTTTGTATAACAATAACCTGATACTACTCAAAATACTTGGCGCTGCAAGCAGGGGAGTGGAATGCAATAAGAACACTTTAGCAGGTCTGAGGGTGAGTAAACTCCAGTCGTTTTGGAAGGAGAGGCTAGGATTTTCAGCGTACGTCTCTCCCTTACTTGGCATTCGCAGACAATAAGAATATGAGGATTAACATAGTAGACTCCGTTTATTACACTTGGGTGGATAAAGGAATTATCTGTCTATCACGGCTGTAGTAAATTGTGCAACAGCATTAACATGGGTGGATATGTGGATAAATGCTGCTCTGCCACAGAGGGTGCTGATACACAAGATAATCCTTCAAGTCAAACTTGTAAAGACTGTTTTCTTTTGGAGTCTATATCACATTACCCCGCCAGTGTAGATTGAAATAGCATCTTTTTTATTTTTAAGCATGTTTTCAGGTTTCTTTAGCCATCTGAATTTTATTAGTAAGGTTATTTTAGAAATATCCCGGTTTAATCAAGTTTAAACAATCTGCTTAAAACCTGCTGCATGGATATAAACACAGTAGTCTTCTAACACAGCAAAACAATCTGTTGAAAGATACAGTGCAAACATGCACACATCCATCTATTATTGCTTAACTCTTGTTTCTTCCATGCCTGAATTCCCATTGTAACCGCAGCGTTCAACCTGCAATATGCTCCTGGTTTTGGGGGGTGTAAAACAAAACCAAAAATGAAAATGCACCTTATTGATGTCTAGAGAGCATGAGCAGCATCGGAGAGCTCTTAAGACTAGATTTAAACTAAGCGCCTTAAATCTGGTTTAATAGCTGTGTTTACATCGCCCCTCCTTTTAGTTCTTTTAAAGTAATCGGGTTTCGCAAGCATTAAGAAAACCATCCCCTCCTGCCAGCTGGAGGGAGGCCAGTTTAAGGAGAATTTTTTTCTCTTCCCCCCTCTCCTCTCACCCCCTTCATTTACTGCCGGTCGCTGCAGCAAGCAGCAGAAGTTGGCTGGCTCTTTGTAGGATGACTACCTTTGGGGGTGGAAAAAACCTTATTTCTCAAAGATATTGCTGTGTTAGGATGGTAAAGTCAGAATGAGGAGCTCTTGTGCTTTTGTGGGACAGCCCTTGCTCTGTCTCTTCTTTTAGCAAAAAAGGAGGAGGAGAAGGGGGAGAACGTAACAGATACCGGCATGCAAAGGGAATTAAGGCAGGGACCGAGACTTGCGTGACAGTCTCTGTTTATGTGAGTTGTCTTTAATGTCTCCGAGCAGCGATGCCAGCAATGTTTAGCTGGTTTCCTGGCACACGTGCACACAGATTCCTTTATGTTCGTGAAGGATGGATAAAGGTGAGGGCAGAGTGTCATGGTGCAAGGGGGTCCCACCTGCTTCCTCCCTGACCCAGCTGGTTTGTACTGATGTCCATACAGGGTGTTGCTCAGCATTGCAGAACAACCTTCAAGATCTAAGTGAACAACCTTCAAGATCTAAGTCAGAATTCAAAAGCTTTTCAAAAAGAAAAGAGAAAGGGAAAAAAACCCATCAGTACAGCAAGGGGAGACCTTGCTCATTTACCACTGAGCTGAGGCCATGTGGCAGCAGAAAGGCAGAGCAGGAGGCAGCGTGGATCCTGCAACGCAGGGATGAGTTGAAGGGTGGGAGGGAACCGGTGCAAAAACAATCCCACTCGAGCCCCTTCCTGCTCTTTCTCAAAGCACCGTTCTGGTTTCATTCGTTAAATCTTCTGGTTTTGCTGCTTTAACACAACTTTCCCTGTGCAGACTTCCTGGCCAGCTCAGGCCCTGCCGCATGTCCCCCATCAGTCCCTTGTCTGCTGGAGGAGCAGCCTGGAGCCCTGCTCTGAGCAGGCATTTTCTTTGCCTCATTCCATAGAGAAATTTTAGGAGCAAGAGGCTCTTTTGCAGCTGTTGTAGTTTACTGAAAAACCCTGACCTCTGGGTCTGTCTTTCAGCTGTGTGCATGCTCTTCACAGATCCCAGCTGAATTTTAAAAAGCATTGATAGCACTTTATATCCTCAAAGGCTTCTCAATGGTTGAGTTAGAGTTATTCCCATAGGCATGAGGTGACGCAGGTTACACTCCCATAGGATCATTTCCCCTCACCCTTCCCTTGGACCTGCTGGAAGCTCTGACTCCATCCCATCCTGGCAGGCTGCCTTCGAGATGAGCTGAGTCGACATTTGCTTTTGCTCCCAGTAAGTCAGTGGGGAGATGACCATCAACACCAGAGATGCTCCATGGGCTTGACCTCTACGCTGAGGTTCAAACCTGCCCCGGCCTCTGCTCAGCCTGAGTTAGAGCCACAGCTCCAGGAAGGCAGTAGCGTAACTGGTTCCCCTGGGAGCTGGATCTGGCCCTTTTGGAGCCATACCAGGAGTCTGCAGACCTTCGGGAGAGCAGGGGTCAGGGAGGAGGAGCTCAGTGGGATTTTGGCAATGGGCCATGTTAGATCCACGTTGTACAGGAACTGAACACATCCACACTGTATGTTCCTCAGTCTGTATTTATTTCCATTTCTCTGCAGTAGTTTCAGGTACAGGGCTTACCTGCTTTGGGTAAAAAATAGGTCTTTTTTAAGAACAAAAAGAGACAGGATCTTGTTTTCTGCCTGTGTCTGAGTGACTGCTGTTGACACTAATAGGGCTCTTTGTACAGTCAGGAGAATAAGCTCTCCAGTCTAATGCAAACTGGTGCCTTCAGCTATTTAAAAAACAAACATCTTTTTTTTTCTTCATTGAGTGAATTAACTGCAGTTACTGCACCTATGTAGCTCCTTGTTTTATGAACTATAAGAACCTTTCCTATGCACAGCCTATGGCCTAATTATGTAATTATGTCTCTTGGGTGGATTATATTTTTCTTCTCATAATTGTGTCTTTACCCAAGAGACTGGAAGGGTTCCAAGCTTTCCCCTTTCCTGGGTAAAAAATGTTTGGCTCTTTTGTGTTTTGTGGGGTTTCTTTTTCATGAACTTTGGATTGGGTGCATTCAGTAGAACTGGGTCGGGAGAAGCCGGCCCAGGGATGGAAGTTTGTCACAAGACAAAGGACACAAGAGGGACCCTTGTGACTTGCTTCAGAGATTTTTTTCCTTGCAAAGAGCTGATGTGCATCTTCGGGGCTTTTGCTGATTTCTGTCTCTCTTATTTTTACCTCCAGCGTGTAGATTGGATGTCACTACTTTGGAGTGACATCTTGCTGCAGTGGTGCATTGTCTGAAATTTGTAACAGAACAATGAATATTTTTGCTTCATGCTGAATGCTCAGCACTATTCAGTCCCAGCACAAGAGCTGTTAAGAAGCCTTAGGCTCAGGTCTCAATTCCTTTACCGTGGTATAAATATGGCTCCCTTGACTTCAGCTTTACAAGCCTGTAGCTGAATTCACAGTCAAGCCCATATCAATACCTTCCAGTGACATCTGATCCATAGGACCAAATGGGATGAAATGCAGGAGCATATCCAAAGAGAATTTAAGGAGAATTTGGGATGAAATTCAGAGGACATGTACCCCATCTTTTTTTGTGGTGGGAAATTGTCTTTTACAATGTGTACACTGACGTATGTGCTAGTGTGCTACTGTGAAAAGAGACATAATCAGAGTACTTCTCTCAAAGACATACAATATTAGTAGGAAAAAATGTGCCCATTCCTTGCCTTTACTACACCTTTGGACAACACTTCACCTTTGGACAACAGTAAGAATAATCAAAACTTGGGTTCTTGGTCTCTGTCATGCTTCTCTTGAAGGCAGGGAAAGCTTGGGTTTTATAGACTGTAAATTTACAGCTTGTAAACTAGGTGATTCTTCTTCTTTGTGCCACCCCTTAGCCTGAAGGAAAGTCACTTTTCCATAAAAATTTTCTTCTTTTTCAATCTCAGCACCGAACCCAGAGCCATGGAAAGCCTCTATGACTGGCCTCAGAGTTTCTGTTTGCCCTTTCCAGCTGTAGCCACTCCATGGAGTGACTCTTCAAACTTCACTAGCTGATGCTGAGCACACTCATGACATATAGCAAACAGAAACCATGGTGGTATTTCCTGTTGGGTTATCATCCTCCATTCTGCTTGGAATATCCCAGCAGATGTGTCCTCATCAGGTGAAAGCCCAGATTCTTACTTTCATGACCTTTCTGCCTTCCCTTGGCTCTTTTACAGAGACACCTGACTCCCACGGTACTTCTTTTTGTTAAGGCAAAAGCAAAAAAAGATAAAACTGGGTGATGACTGAAAATAGCTAACCCACTTGAGAGTGATAAAAGCAGCTGTTGAAAATCTGGTAACCAGATCTCCTTGGTACCAGAAAAGAAAAAAAAAAACCAACAAAAACAAACAAAAACACACACACACAAAAAAAAACTGGTGGGTGGTGTACACGGTGCAATGAAAGGGAGTCCCTGAGTGTCAGCATCTGGCGAAGCCACGTGTAGCATAATCTGATTAGTTTTCAGTTCCACACCCACAAGCTGAAAGATAAAAACGCACACCCCTCCTCCCCGAGGAGGTAAAAATCTTCAAGCATCAACACCACATTTACATTCTGCAAGTCAGCCTCTTCCATGGCCCGATTTACATCTTGACTTCTCCAGCGGAGCGGTGGAAGTTCAGTGATGAGAGACGAGCTCACGTCTCTTTCCAGTTACCACATCCAGCAGACTCAAGATTGCCTTGCTTTGATCTGAGAGACATTCCTTCGTTTAGTTTAAACTGAAATGATTAAGCTGGAGATGAAGCCTCACATCTTCTGCCATGCCTGGGATGTGATAATTGAAAATTAGCTTCTATAGGCCATTTTAACATGTTCTGAGGCTGTCCTGGACTGGTGAGCTGAAGCAGCAGCGCAGGCATCATCTGGCTGGCTGCAGTTTGCACTGACTTTATTGCACCCTCAGTACTATTTTCTGGTTTGGTTTGTGTAAAATGGCCAAAATTGGTGCTAGGGTGGATTAATAGCAATGTTTTCTGTCTCCAGAAACTAATACTCAGGTTGATATTTGGCTTGAAGTAGCTGAGTGGTGGTGAGAGACCAGAAAATTGCTCATCATTTTGGAGCGAATAATGGATTTCTAGTATCTAGCATGTTTTGTACTATGACAACAGACAAATCAGAGCAGCTTGTATAGCTTTTGCCTCTTAACTTTCAGTTTTTCTCATCTCTTTCCCATCTCCTTGCCTGTGACCTGATCTGTTCCAATGGCTGATGGGTCTCATCCTTATTCAGTAACTCAGGGAACAGCCTCAGTCTGTTTGACTGCATTTCATATCCCGTGTCCGTAACCATTTTGTCCCCTTCCAAGCTCAATCCATTCCACAAAATCATCTTTGGAGCAGAGCAACTGGCACTAAATGCCGTGTTACAGGCATTGGGATAGCTGCAACACAGTTTTATTCTATTCTTTATGTAGCTTTTATATTTCTTTTTAATGTACTCACTGCTGCAGCAGATCACAGATTCTCCCTGAGCTATCCACACTTGCTACCCTAATCTTTTTTCCTGAAATAAAATTACGCCTCATGACTGAGACCAAGGAATACAGCTTTTCTTAGCACAGTCCCCTGGGATCAGGAATTTCTCTGTCAACGGACACATATATCAATGAGAGATGAAAAGCAGCTTGTGGAATGAGTTTTAAACATGTATCACATATTTCATTGCTGCTGATGATGTGCTACTCAGAAGGCCTTTTTAGAGTGTTTTCAGCCTGTACCTCATGGCTTCTCTGCACTTAATAAGATCTTATTTTTTTTCTGCACAGGAATCGGGGCAGGGGGTTTATTTAAGTTGCCTACACTTCTTTGTGAGCACCTCCTGAATATGAAAGTTTTGTTAAGTTTCCTGCTTATTTTCAATGTGAGCACATCTCAGCCTTTATCAAAGCATAGTAACCCATCACGTGCGAAGCTGTAATGTAATCCTGTCTCGCTGGGACATTTCACTGGGGGAGTGTGGCTCCTTCTGTGGATCCCTTTGTCACAACATGACTTCGTGTTACAACCCTAAATTTTAAATGTCCAGAAGGGGAAGGCAAGTCTGCCTTCGGCCCCTTGCTGGTTTCTGGGGACTTACAGTTCCATTGATGCCTGGGGTCTTCCAGATGTGCCTATAGCTCTC